>NC_082390.1:5776173-5786057 GCF_031168955.1 Gadus macrocephalus | reverse complement strand
TTTTTTCTGTGTTCCCCGATTATTGCTCATGCATCTAGATGCAGCAAACAAGCTCACGCGCTAGAGAATGCAACCGCATGCACACACACACACACAGCACACACACACACACACACACACACACACACCTTGGAGCATGTCAAGCTCTGTGCGTGTGCGGCTGGCTTCCCGTCTGTGACCCCCGTCCCCCCCCTCACTGGCTCCACGCCTCCCAGTGTTTCAGGAGCCCAGCATCTTGAAGTCCCCACAAAGGCGGCTAATGTTGTTAGCAGGCCTCCCTGTCTAAGGCATTCGCTGGCTGGCTGTCTGGCTAGCTGACTGGTTGGCTGCTGACTGGCTCACGTTGAAGGTGTGCAGAAGAATAAGCAGAGCCCTGCCAGACGGCTCCAGGACTTAATCCTAGACCAGAGTTACAACAATGGACGTCTAAATGCACAAACAAGCGGTCTGCACATGGTTCAGTTTAAGAGCTGGAGATCTGAAGCTCCAAGGTGGTCAACGGCAGACTCAACACTTACACAGCTCCGGTTGAATGTCCCATTCACATTTCATTGATTATGCCTTTTATTGTTCCGCACACTTCATCTAGCTCAGAGGATGTGAGTCTGGAGATGAGAACACGGAAATAAGACGTGAGCAAACGCCGCGTAACAGCTTAAGCCGTTTCAAACAAGATCTCATAGCCACTTCTGAATTATTAGCCTATAAATAATTTTATATTAACAATAGAGGATTTATGCACGCAGAGAGGGCCAAGTCCTGTCTGACTGTTAGTCTTGCCTGCCATATCTTTTAAACATTGAGATTTCCACAGCTGGATAGTAAATCTTGTGTATTAATAAAAAAATCTATGCGACTTAAGTTAATCAAAATACATAAAATAACTTCATGAATTCAGAAACAGACTTTGGTCTGCACTGTAATTCGGGAACATAACTCTAATAGGCCTGCACGTGATGTCCATATAGTGGGAATGATATACTATATATATGATATTTCCTGATATCAACTATTACATGCGATGTGTTTTCAGCTGTTGTTATAATGACTTTACCATGTCATTATATCATTTGTAGTGTTCCAGTTTGTAGTGACTTGACGCATTCTCCGCCGCTAGGGGACAGCAGCACATTGATTTGTAAAGTTTCTTCCCCGTATTGTGTATCAGGCCAAATAACCATTTTGCTTTATTGTTTCAAGTATTATGTATTAAGGTATAAGTACAAGTACACATAAATTGATACGGAACGTATGAACTTACTATTGAATATTGATTATTAGAGAAATATGATTTTGCAATAGGCCTTATTAAACAGACATATACTTATATATTTGTTCTACTCCTTGATGAATTCGTAAGAAATTGCTCTGCAGTGAGGTCGTGCACAAGTAAAGTTGCAAGTGGGGTCTTCGGCTGAGCTCCTAGACCAGTTTGTTATTCTCTCCCCATGCACCCCCTCCTATCCCCCCACCCCCCCTCAGTCTGTGGACACAGTGACAGATTGCAAGCCGGGCCCATTTGTGCCATTTCCCCCCACTCTCCCCGATGAAGGGGGTCTGTCACACGTTAAAGACCCAACGACGAGAGGGAACATAAACATGGTTGAATGGCGTGTGTTTATGTTGGCTTATCTTCTCCCGGTCTCCTAAAGAGAAACTACCCCTCACTTTAAAATTATAATAAAACAACTAAACTAACACAGCAACTTCTTCCCAATGCTTAAACCCTTTGTCAAAATGCAGGCTGCCTCACTGGGCCCATCCTATCATCACGGTGATGCAAAGTACGCCCCGACAAGGAAAAGCAAACTGTGGCGGCATGTGGCTCGGGAGGTAGAGCGGTGGTTGGATGGTCGCTGGTTCGATCCCGGCTCTCCCTAGCTGAGTGTCGAGGTGTCCCTGAGCAAGACACCTCCCCCTAACGGCTCCCTATGACCTGTTGCACTGGTTGTCACCGCCGTCGGTGTGTGAATTGGTGAATGTTAGGCAATATTGTAAAGCGCTATGAGTGGCCACTGGTAAAAAAAAGAAAGAAAGAAGAGCGCTGTATAGACGCAGTCCCTTTACCATTCACCTACTAAAGCTTCCATCACACCGTATCCATCACGGTCTGACCCGGAGAGTGGCTGCTGGGCATTCCTCATGTGTGTCAGCGGTGTTGTGGGACAAGTGCCTCGCTCACTCAACACGGTCTGGGTGCTTGAGTGAGTCCATACATTAATCCCGACTATTTGGAACGGGATAGCGGGCAGACAAGTCAGGGGTGCCGACCAGTTGTCACCCCAGTGACAGGCGACAGCTGAGACCGTGCATCTGGAGCTCCGCGGGGGGGCTGAACTCCCCGCCCAACGCCCCACGCTCCCTCACCACGTTTCTTAGTTATAAAGCAGAAGGGAAAGTGTGACTAAAGTTGGCTTAAGTCAAAAGTCATCTAATGCAATAGGGAGAAACACTGCAGGATAAACCATCGTTTATTTTCCTCACAAACAAACCCCCTCACACACACGCACCTACCTACACGCACACAGAAAACTTTAGACTGTTAATTTGGGACGGAACAGTTACAAAGCTGGCACTTGCAGAATGTTAAAACAGAAAACGATACACTGCTGTTGTTACAGCGGTGTGTTTAAACCTTCTCCACTCACCCGGTGTTGAGTTGCAGTGGAAACGATATCCAGAAGCGATATTCCTGAGCAGAAGAAACTCTTCACGCGCGTCTCATCGGCATACGGTGACAAACGTCCAGAGCAGGAGAGAAACCAGAGAGATCTCCCAAGCACTGCAGGGTAAATTAATCTAACGTGGGGGTGTTGTTACATCGGCTAGTCAGAATAAGTCTAGGTTGAGTTCACCTACAAACTGCCTCCCAGCATCTCAGTGTGTCGCACTGTGGACTCCCAGCCAGCAGAACGGCATGAGCCGATGCGCTCTGCCTATTGGTTTAAACACCGCCCCCCCCCCCCCCCTTCCCAGCCCCCCAGGGAGTGATGAGAATGAAAAACACTGCAGATACGCGCTGTAAGTTTTTAAACGCTGTTTTGACAGAGCGGCTGCTTTAGACTCTGTCAAACGACTACCATCAAGTTATCGATGAGGAGGTCTGGGGTTAAATTACTGCTGGCAGTATAGGCAGCCTGACAAGCCCATGGCTTGGATGGTGTCCACAAGTTTTCAGGACGTTAGTTTGAATTGTTTTTTTGATAGATATAATCATACTAACATAGCAATAATACAGCAATAACGTTGTATTATTTATTGATTTGCTTTGCTTTCCCGCTTATTTGACGACTAACTTACTGATTTACACAGTAGGCCTACTTATCGAGCAATACCATTGTCCATAGTTTGTCCCCCCTGTCCCTCTTCGTCTTGTCACAGCTACAGAAAGGGGATAATATATTTGTTATCGTGCAGCATATAGGCCTATGTTCGCTGTCCCTTAACCAAAGAGGCTGCCACTTAATTATGCAGATCTGTTTGTTGCCAAATATCGCAGATTTCCTGCTAGTCTCAGACTCTTTGGAATCTTTGAGTTGAGTTGTTGCTGAACCCCAATCCTTTATGAGGAGTCGGCAGCTTTGTTATCATTTCGTAATCACCCCACAGAAACACCAATCCGATTAAGTCCACCCCTATTGATCAAAGTACAATTAAAGCGTACAAGGCTTTCAAAGGCGGACGTCTTGGGCACAAATCAGATCACTTTTCAAACCCTTTGCCCTTTGAAGAACCCTTTGACCTGATGTGACCTGGGAGAACCTTCCCCATGACATCAGGAACGACAACTCTGCCCAAACAACTCAATTAACTCTGTGCCATCGGCTGTATCTCACATCAAGGGTGCTCAAATGTATTTTGAAAGGTTGAAAGAGAAAAATTAAGAGAAAATAAAGTATCTTTATTTTACGTGACATTAAGGGGCAAAGCCCATGAAGCATGAATGGGACTAACGTTAATTACATTACCCCTGACATACTTCCCTCCTCCATGCAACAGACTACATGGCTCTTATTTTTTTTTGCTGAACCAATGACCTTCTCATAGATCTGACAGTGTGAATGCATCTAAAGTGAGACCAGGTTTGGGGAGCTAGAAAACCTTTCAATCATTCCTCATTTTCCACGATGGAGTTTAGGCCACGGTATGTGGCAGGGTTCATATGGGATTCATATTCCTCTTCTGTTTGTATTTTCCTTTCCATCAAAAAACTAGGATACAAACCATGTCAGCACTATCTGATATCAGAGTGGAGCTCACCTAGCAGAGAGTTGAGGTAACCCTTATGAGACTATTCAGAACGGGTCATGCAAATGATAGAAAAACATGTTGAGGTGTGAAAATGTTGAAAAGATACCTACGCTGTAAAAATCTATTGACACGATGTATTTGAATTCATATCGACCACATTGCAGACATGGAGTTCCTGATAAGTGTTACCGTAAAACTCAACTCATAAATGCCACGCTTTAGTAAGGTGAGTCATTTCGACGCCCACGCTGAGTCTTATACTGCCATATCTATCGAGAACATCTACCAAGAGCACTTTGCAAATAATAGTCTGTTCTGTCACCGCCGCACACACACTCACACATACACAGGCGTACGCACCACACACACACACACACACACACACACACACACACACACACACAATCACACACACACACACACACACACACACACACACACACACACACACACACACACACACACACACACACACACACACACACACTCTCCATCTGACAGACACTGCGTCAAGTGTCAGATGGTTCAGAGGAGAGTCATGGAGTTGCCTCGTGACAGGCCTTAGCAGAATGTTCAACTGTCTCTCCATCGCTATCTCCTCTCCCTGTCTCTCCGCGGTGCTTATCTCAGACTTATCTAATGAAATATTTATGGTGGTGTTGTAAAAATTACCCCTCCCCACCCCTCCCTAAAAGACAGAAACAAACCAAGATGCTTTCAGGAGCACGTACACAGGTTTGAACCGTTCAAACGCGAGTGCTGCATTTTTCAGCACTTTTCCATTCATGTGTGAGGTTGAGGTATCTTTGCCATGATTGCAAAACCCATAAAAATCCACATATTTGGTTTGAATGCGAGGAATATAAAAATAATCTCAACTGATGAATCCATAGACAAGAGACATCAGCATATTATATCTAAAATATATTATAGAGCTCTACTCTTTTATCTGGTTCAGTATCAGGCTTATATTTACCCCTGTAGCATTGGCTCATTCTGATCTAGATCACTTGTATACGTCCTTCCAGAATTCTCCTCTGGGTTCCAACTTCCATCTTACCACATATCTGCTTCCAATCATGGTTGTTATAGGACCCCTGTAAGCTGTCAAACCAGTGCTTATTTGGCTGTCCTTTTGTCAAGCCACCATTTTCTGAAAAGTCTTTCTGTTTTCCTGTCTTCATCTATCTCACTCTACCAATCTCTCTGTCTCTCTCCCCCTCTCAGAGTGATTATGTAGAGCTGTCTTTATTGGTATTGGTCGAGGGAACCTTGCTGGTGTTCTGCATACGTTGCACAGTGTGACAGTCTAGTGAAATATGCCCCCAGAAGAGAGGCCTACTCTTGGAAGTCTACACTCACCAGCAGGACATCTCATAATACACTGTCTCTCTAGATACATTTCATGGTCACATTGTGCCACAATCAGAGGGCGGCATACAGATATTTCATGAATTTCATGTTTCTATGGAAGACAATGAAACAAAGAAAAACGTATGCCTGAACAAATACCAAATAGCACTTCCTTCTTGAGAAAATAGCATGATGAGCATTGGAATTGGATCTACTGACCTGCAGAAACAATCTTTAAGTTAAGAGGTAATCTTCCCTAAACAGACAAGTAAATGCCTGTTCTCCCTGCAACGGGCCTTTCGGGCTATGCAAAAGCAGAAGGATTCAGTACTGTCACATTTGGTTTGGACACGCAGAAAAGAGACACAACAAGTTCTCCTGAATGGTGAATGCAGTAACTATACATTTGACAAACAATATGCTGTAATTATATCCCTGCGTCGTTGTGGGGTTAACTTAGGTCTTTAACCACCTGACCTTTTATGTTTGCTCTGCTTAAATATGTGCAGGCTGCATGTTTGCCTGGCTTAATGCTAGGAAAACAGCACGGGGCAATGCATGCGCTCATTGCGCTGGCTAATTTTGCTGAGATGGCCTGATTTAGAAGTGCTGTCGACGGCGTCTCGGGAGTGGACTGAGTGATGTGTTTGGATGCGAGGAAAGGATTGCTGCTTGGCTTCGACAAACGACTGCTCCGCCATCGCTTGCAGCCGCCCCAGTAGGAACAATATAGAACACACAATGACACATCGTGAAGTCCGCTGAACCTAATTAAAAGGGATATCTTTCCAAACAAAGGAGGCAGACTTGAGGTTTGCACAGGAAATGAAGCATTCAAACAGAGGCAGGGGGACAAAGCAAACAAGGGGCCAGGAGAGAGGCTGTGTGTGTGTGTGTGTGTGTGTGTGTGTGTGGAGTGGGGGGGTGGGGGGTGGGGCTGAAGGTAGCTAAGGTAAGCAGCTGAAGAGGGGGCGGGGATGGAGCTCTTCTCTACCCCAGTCTCCGGCCTGTTGCCCATGCTCCAACAGCAGCAGCCCTCACCAGCGACACCACCACCAGTCAGGAGCTTCCAAAAGACTCACGGAGCCCATCCACTCTGTTTACCCAATTTGTTTTTATTTGGGAGAGGTTGTCACAGAGTGACAGATGGGAATGCATTACTAAAACAAACACAGTTACCGGCTGGGCTGGGGATACAGTGAAGGGGGCTGAGCTCTTTCATTGGCTGGTGCTGTTTGGGCAGAAGCCTGCGAAGCAAGGCGCAGCTATACTTTATGGTCCTGATAAAACAATATGGTTGTTTTTCGTATTTCCTTTGGCTTGTTGATCTTGCCTGCTGTGCACACTGAGCCATTATAACTGATATGTTACACTGCAGCCTTTGCAGTCAGGGATTGGCCCTTCGCCTTGCTATCCCATATTAAGTACATCCAACCAATGGGAGGAGAGAAGGGCTTGTTTTTCATTACTCATTATGGGATTGCCAGCGCGGAGCAACGTTCCAAATGTATTGAGTGGCTATTGGATCTTGTTGGGTCTCCATCAACGCCTCCAATCAGTAACAGGTCCTGGTGGGTCCTTTGTCTTCCCTGGGAGGCCACCACTCGAAAAGAGCTCAGGGACCATGGGAACATCCACTCCACCATCTTAGGAACCACTTCTGTCTCAAAGCTTGAATGAAGTGTCGGACCACATCCATACTTTCACCAAATTGGCAAACACTGACTCTATCAGCCGTGCACATTGAGCAGCCCTTTGTATCCACTAATCAAACTGTCATCTACATGAGCAGTTCATCTAAGGTCTTTTGGTGATGTTTGTATGATTAGCGAAAGATACATTGTAGATTTGTGTTAAATCGTATAAGAAAAGGTCTTCTTGAGTTTGGATCATTTGGTTATGGATCTTGGGTGTATGGTGGGTAGGGTGTTTGAGTTTCATCTGGAAGGTATACTGGTTAGATCTCCTGCCTCCATGTAAGTCTCCTTGAGCAAGAAGCCTTAATCCGTACCTGATCCTTAGTGATTTACTGTATGTATCTGTAATCAGTATTGCATGATTTTAATCCCTGGGTCATTTTTAAGGGGCACCTGACTGAGACATTTGGCATTCTATAGGGTGTAAATCTAGGGTAGAGTTCATCAGGGGTAAACAGCTCTCTTTCCATGATTTTTTGGATTGGGGAATGTTGGGAAGGGCCCAAAAAGCAGAGAAACCAGGTCGCTGAAAGAAAGAAGAATGTTGTTCTTTAGCGGCCCTCCATACAATTAAACGAGAACCTTGATTTATAACAAGCACTGATTGGAATCAGAAACCTCTCATTTTTGTTGTACTGCGCGTGCTGTCATGTTGTATCCATGGAATACATACATAAAATGCCCTCCATCGATGTCTTACAAAGATGAATGGGTTAAAAGTCGCGATACACATGCTACATTCTAAGTTTGAATTATTTGATCAGGGAATACATGCTATGCGTTTACCATTTCTACGATGGGGATTTTGATACATTCTGGGACAGGGCCACCATAGCTGGCAGGGTGTTGAACACGTGGTTGAAGGCTTTGATTAAATTACCTCTTTTTTTCTTCCCCATCTCCCTTTTCTCCTCCTCGGCTTGGCTGGGAAACTCTGAACCTGGCTCGGGCGAGCTCCCCGTCTCTGACTATTTCACGCTTTTCTAAGTGTTCTGCTCAACATGAACCCCGACAAAAAAAATACTTATTTTCCTGGCTAGGTTTCGAGCTCTCTCTTTCATGTTCATTCCCTGACAGTCGGAGCGCTCCCGATAATACTTCTCCAGCGGTGGTCACCGAAGCTCCCTTAGCTCAACAGCGGCGTTCCTCCATGCCGGCCTTCTGTCGCCGGCGAGATAGGGCCGTGTAGACAACCTGCACAGCCATTAAGATTCCTTATGCGCTTTCTCCAGCCCTAATCTCCCCCTCTTTTGTCTTTCGTATTCCCTTATAAAAAAAAAAAAAGATCAAAACCCTAATGTGTCTCCCTTCCCTTCCCTTCTGTATTCCCTGTTCCTCCCTTTCCCCTCCCGATCCGTTCTTGCGAAACGCTAATTCCCACCGCTGTGTGTCTCCAGTGGTTTCTGCGTGGTGGTTGTGGCTCCAGGTGAACAGCTATCTGTATTGGCTTTCTCCTCTGACTTTGTTCTCTCATCTTGGCACGTGGGCTCAGTTTGCCATCAACACCTCCCCGGTTACTCTTCAAGCTGAGACTGAATCCATGACTAAGGCGTCGAAGGAACGTTTTAGTGCTCATGAAGCATACGATTACCACTCCAACTGTTGGCTCACTGAACCATGTATGTGTATTATTATGTATCAATTTTTTTTTTTGGAATCAGTTTCTGCAAACGATTGACTCGCAGCTAACCTTTGTCATTATTTTGTTTATTATTTCAACCGGAACCATTAGAAAAAGTTTGCTCATGTGCTGTGATTTCTCCCCGATAGACAGGGCCTGTGTCTTCACGCAAAATCTATTTATCATTTTGAAGCTGCGCCGTTGAATCCCCTGACTGCTGGTTCTCAGCGTGGGGTCGCACAGCCTCTGTGAAACACATCAAGAGCTTTGTTCCGCAACAGAAAACACATTCACAAAATTAGGTCATTGCCAACTCCTTAACGCGTAAACGTGTATCACAAATTACGTTTCAGAGACTGGAAACGGGCTAAAAATACCTCGCGTCCCTCCCATGTCAGGATTTAGAACCCGGTGTTAACCTGTCTCCAGGATCAGTACGTTTCCTCACTCGGCCCTGAGCAGTGGCGCCGGGCCTGAGGATGCAGGGCACTGAAGAGGTGTCTTTCCATGGAGGGTCCTTCATGTTTCTGTGAGCTGCTAGGCCAGAGACCGTCCAGCACGAGCCGCGTGACAGAGATGTTCTGTCTGCAACCTCTCCGCCCTCGTCCTCTTCGCAAGGCTGCTGTGGTTTGTGTGTGTGTAGTGTGTGTGTGTTGTGTGTGTGTGTGGGTGTGTGTGTGTGTGTGTGTGTGCGTGTGCGTGTGCGTGTGTGTGTGTGTGTGTGTGTGTGTGCGTGCGTGCGTGTGTATGTGTGTGACTGATCTGTTGTGTGTTAAGGAGACAGTGAAAAGTGATTCTTAAGGAGGTATTCTAGAAGCCTTAGCACAGTCCCATTCTCTGGATGCCTCATTTTCCTGACGTGCGTTCCAATGTTTGGAGGACAGATAGAGGCCTTTCTCCTAAGCTTCTTTTGCAAATCCTTCTCCTACTTTACTCATCATACTTCTTATTTTCTTTCTCTA
>NC_082390.1:5766173-5771173 GCF_031168955.1 Gadus macrocephalus | reverse complement strand
AGAGAGAGAGACACAGAGAGAGAGAGACAGAGAGAGAGAGGAGAAATAAGAAAGAAGGAGTGCTTCTTTAGAAAAACTTCTTAAGAAAGCAGGCAGAAGTATCCACTTCTGCAGTTGTTTTCCAATGAAGACAAATTACTCCTGAACTGGGAATTCAAGCAGCAATTGCTCTGACAATAGGGACCATTAAATCCCTATAGGGTTGTGAATGCAGGCTAAACTGAAAGCATCATTTGGTTTCAAGACAAACACATTGTTCTGGGCTATATTTAGCATCCCCAAAAGAATTGCAAAGAAGAGTGTCTAGCAGTTCTAGAGTGTTCTACCAAACAAGTCCTATACAGTTACTGAACAAACATATTTATTTTGTTTATTATAATATAAATTGTATATGTAGATGTATTATGTTTCCTTGCAGCGGTATTAAAATATTTGTCAGTTGTTTCATGGGAGCAGTATTCTAAGCACAATGAGCTCTGGCGGTTACAGCTGATTTATGTGGTCTCTGTGCTGTGGAGGAGTTATGTCTGATCACAAACCACGGCTAGAGTAACCCCAGCACACAGACCCAGCCCTCTCTCCGGCCCGACCGCACCGGCAGGTGAAAAAAAGCCTTCAGCTGGGTCCATTCATGTGGATTTTCATCATGGCTGCTGGAGAACTCGTTATGATGGACTGGCTTTTGGCTGATCACTCACAGCAACACAAACACAAGCACCCATACAATCATACAGACACACAAGCACACATACATGCATATACATACATACATACATACATACATACAGACAGACAGACAGACAGACAGACAGACAGACAGACAGACAGACAGACAGACAGACAGACAGACAGACAGACAGACAGACAGACAGACAGACAGACAGACAGACAGACAGACAGACAGACAGACACACACACACACACACACACACACACACACACACACACACACACGCATGCACATAGACAAACACACTCACACACACACAAACTCACATACATGCATACAGACAACCATACAGTCAGTCACACATACACATATACGCACACACACACACACACACACACACACACACACAGAAACTATTTTGACAAGTCCGCAGGCCTGTCTGCCAGCTGTGGCCGGTCTACACACACACACACACACACACACACACACACACACACACACACACACACACACACACACACACACACACACACACACACACACACACACACACACACACACACACACACACACACACACACACACATACACACACACAAACCAAAACCCCAAAAAGAGCAAACCTCAGTGTGCAAGGTGTTTGGCGTGTTTTTGACATGTGTGTCTGGCGTGTGTGTTTAGCGTGTGTTGGAGGGGAATCTGAGGGTCAGCTGGAGGTGTTCCTTGTGGAGAACAGAACGGTACGGTGGCTACCCCCCGCCTCTGATATGTATCCGGGCCCCGTCCCTCACCCTCCTTCTCCTCATCCCATACAGCCTCACGCAAGCAAGGTGAACCCACTGGAATGAGGGCCATTCCTCACGAGAAGCTTCACAGTTTGACAGATCGCCCCTATCTCCATGGCGGTCTTTAAGAAACGTCATGGATTGAGTCGTAGGAGGATGGGCGTCACCCTAGCCTGCACCTTGCTAATCGTGGAGAGTGGTGTGTGTGTGTGTGTGTGTGTGTGTGTGTGTGTGTGTGTGTGTGTGTGTGTGTGTGTGTGTGTGTGTGTGTGTGTGTGTGTGTGTGTGTGTGTGTGTGTGTGTATGTAAACCATTAGACCTTTCCATCTACTCTTTTTTCCATGTGTTTAGATAGAAGCAATGGTGGGAAAAGGTGGAGCCTCTTTTTGGAGTCCTTCTGTCCACATGGAACCCGAGGACTCTATTAATACCTCCATTGAACGAAGGAGCAGGCCATTGCTTTATTGATGTGCCTTGGCTTTTTTCTTTGCACTCTTTGCGTGTTTCTGTAGAAGTAAATTGTTTTTGACTGCTGTTTCGTCTCCACACCTCAGCGTTGAGATTCACCGCTTGCAAAGCGCCTCTTGAATGAAGAATGATCGTCAGAGCAGCCGCCATGGGAAGATGTTCTGGCACAAAGTTACATCGAAGGGATGTGAATAAGAATCAAAATCAGAAAAATAACCGTTGTTAGCTTGAGGCCAGCCAGTATTGTTCAATTACAGAAGACAAATGTCTCAAAAAGCAATATGATAGGTCCTTGTAAAGCCGTAATGCAAAGGCTGTATTTAAAGCCTGCTTTAGATATCCGTTTGTAGATGCACCCATAGAGGAGATGTCACGGTGCAGATGGTGTATCTTAATAGATTGCTGCTCAGTGAGGTGTGATCAGGGACCGTGTAGACTTTGAACAGGCAGTCCCAGCTCTGGGGGATGGTGTTGGGGGTGGTGTTTTTTGGTGCGGGGGGAGGGCTGAGCAGCATCTGGATGGGTTTGAAGCCAGACCATAATACTATACAACCAATATTACGATGACAAATTGGGTGCCGTTGATGAATAATGGAACGAGGCTCTCCATTGGGAGAGCAACCCGACCGACGAGAAGGGTTCCCGTGCGGAAGGATGGAATGCGCTCAAAATATTCCGTAAAATGGGTCAGGGATTTTCGTCTCCTCCTTCCCCCCTCATCTGTCTTCCTTCATTTAGGAACAATGGAGTATTGGGGCATGGTGTATGAATTCCCCAAAAATAATACAGGGTTAGCACAATTCATTCGGTTCCTTTTCGTGACAGTAAAACGTCCACTTTTTTGTGAAAACATAAATGTCATTGGACCTGAAATGGAAAGCGGATAAAAACAGTAAAAACATTCCTACCAGCATGTTTTTTTCCCTCTTCGTCCCAGACAAGTGGACACGCCAACGTCTCCAGGCTACCACCATGCATTTCAAATGTGCATGGGACCATGGAGCGCAGACTCCCCTACATGGAGGCACTGCCTCTCGTCTGTGTTTGACAGTAATCTGTCAGCGTCCTGGCTGAATTATGGAAGCAGGGAAACCTGCCACCACCACCACCACCACCCCCACCACCACCACCACCATCACCGCCAGCAGCATGGCTGCATCTTATGCTGCTGTAGGCTGTAGGGGTTTTACAAACTGTTCTGCAAAGCAGCTCTGTCCCATACACTGATTAGAATAGATCTGTGCTCACATTGCAGTGTTTGTTCTCGGACAATCACGACGATAACAACATAATGAACAAGTGGAGGAAATGAAAATGGGATGGAGGGAAATTGATGGCTAGCATAATAAGCCCGCTATGATAACAATGCTAGGCACCACACCAGAACACCCTAACACCTTTTCTGAATAACAAGGCTGGTGGTGGCCGTGGTGGTGGTGGTGAAGGGGGGGGGGGTGTACTGTAGATGGGGGTGCGGCGAGGGACCAGATGGGCTCATATGGTTTCACTTTGAGGGGAATATTCCTTCTTTTCCTACACCGAGTCTCCCTGTGAAGCTCATGTTTCCAACTCGACGTAGGTGTGGTCTCCTATATAGGTCACAACAGAACCCGACAGAGAGGAATTCCCTGTGTGTTCATGAGAGGGGAGGCTTTTTGTTTTATAATGGACTGTGATCAAAATGGGGGTCTCTTTTTTCAAGGCGAAGGACGGCTGTTGCAGACGAAAAGGAGGTACTAGCGAAAAAAAAGACTATATCTATATATAGATATATAGATATATACATACCAACGTTAAACGCATGTTTGGAAAAGCAGAACCACAATACTCTACATCAACGTACCAACTGAAATATCTAAATAATTAAAGCAGATTTATTTTCATACAAAAGAAAAGTAAATTTAATATCTTGCATTTTACTCCCTGGCATATGTCAAACAACACACACTTGGCTATACATCATCGGGGCGGATGGACCAGACTTCATGTTTGTCTTGTAATATTGACGCAGGAAGGGAGGGTTGTGTGATGCATATACATCCAGTCTGGGAGCTGGGACCAGCTGTTGTTCTGTAGACGAGACTGAATAGTCAGAACTTCCATCTGTATCACCGATGAGTACACATAGAATGGGTACCTTTTTTTCCCGAAAGAAAACAGGTTAAGTACATCTCCGTAAATATATATAATCTAGTGTGAAGTAATGTTTTGAGGTGATGTAAGGGAAAGATAGTTTGTCACCTGTACTCTCACTTGCAGTCTAGACTTGCAACTTGTCTTTTTTCTATATTTTTCTTTTCCTACATTTGAACATACTTTATTACGAGGAATATAATTCCAAAAAAGATTGATACACTGTATATACATATAATTGAACAGAATATGTATAAATAATACAAATATATACATCAATTTCATAGGCTTTTGCTCTGTAGAAGGGAAAGTTGGTGGAAAGACATAGGGATTGACAGAGGACCCCAGGTCAGAACCAAATCCGGGTCGCTTACGAGGTGTATCGTAGCCTACCCGGCTAGCGGACCAACGGATCGGACCACCAAGCGGTCCCAGCCAGTGGAGCTTTCCTAGCTTTTCTTCTTGTTTTTGTATGTCCATCACCCTGTCCACGGGAGACCAGGAGAGGAGGCAGAGGATCCTGCAGTGGAGGTGAGAGGTGATGGGAAGTGGGGATTCACTTCATGACTTCATCCTGAAGACATGAGGTGGATGTTCTTGCTCTTTTGTGTGTCATCAGCAGAACCTCACCTTGTAGGAATGTGCGTCAGAACCCTCTGAACCATAACCAGATGTTCACAGTTCAGGCGATGGGAAAATGTTGAGATGTTTGTAACAGCACAAAGTTCTGGATGAAATAAAACAAGCCTGTCTACGGGTTTATCTGCTGATATCACAAAGTTATGTGTGTGTGTGTGTGTGTGTTGGGGAGGGGGGGGGGATCTGTGGGTGTATGATGCTGAGTGTATAAACGCATGCATGTGTCTAAAGCATTATGTTAGGCTTGTGTTGTATCGGGTGTGCACGTGTGTAAATGATGAGCACTGATAAGTTGTGTACTGGAT
>NC_082390.1:5761173-5763673 GCF_031168955.1 Gadus macrocephalus | reverse complement strand
TGTGTCGGCTAACCTTCAGCTAGCGTACGACAGCAAGACCGTAACACACTGCGGTGGCAGGTGAGAGACAGATTAGCTTTTCGTTGACCAGACTGTTTTAACTTTTGAAACTGGAGGAACTGATATGCTACCTTGTTGTGTTATTGGAGCTCCCAAGAGGAAATGCTAATTAGAACATTCTGCTTTAGCCTACCAGTTGTTGCTACCGGTTGTGAGGCAAACAAGCCAAGCATTTTAGCCTTTAGCCCATGCAAAGTTATTCAAGTTATAGGCTACTTTCCTGTCCTTTGCTGAAATACCCGTGGGCCTAAGCTGTATGTATTTTTTTATTTTTGAATGACCAGAGGTCGAGTTTTTTGCAGCACAAGGCATTTTTTTTTTTCTCCATAAGACTATTATATTTTTCCTATCCAGCCTAAGGCACATAGAAGGTCTATATACGAAGTTCTCCCACATTTTGCTAAACATAACATCAGCAAAAAAGGTTGGGGAAGAAGTCTGAGAAAGTTATTGAGCAAGCCCTGTTGATACAGGAGTTACAAAGCTAACTGTTGTTAGCAGAAGTTGATTCTCAGTGAGGGGCGGAGGGGTCCTATATAGCAGGCTCGCCTATGGAATCCCAGGGTTGAACCCTGGTTGAGGTCATTCCCTTCCAATGTGACCAGTTTATTCTCCCTCTTGGAACAAGTCAGCAGAATAGAGTTATCCCAGAGGAGAGGTGAGTATCATCCATCCTGGTGTGATGATGAGCACACAGCCAGCCTCCACTAAGCATTCTTCAGTTAAGTTCTAAGTGAACCATAACGGTTTTGCAAGTGTATTGGGTTTATTCAAAGGTTAAATGTTCAAATATAAATCTAGAACATGTTGCTGGGGGTATACCCGTGTCTGTTGCCCGTATGACTTCACTGGATAACAGAAACATCTTCATACCATAGAGACGAGTCATGTCCGAATGATGAGCTATACCCACATTGTGAAGGAGCTTTCTTTATCAAGCTTTCTCGTGATGCTGTTCACACTAGCCAAACGAGGGATCAACTCCTGCACTGTACTCTTCTACTTCTGCACATTCACACAAGAGCATCTGCCATACGTTAAAGTGTCTTAAATGTCCACCCTATAGTCCCGGCCTCTTCCGTTCCTTACCCTTACCCCGCACAGTAACACATGGAGCCAGAGCCGAGGAAGCTTACATCCATTTGCTTTCCTCCCATGATCTTGATAGGATTCACAACTCCAGTTACTATCCACATAGGGGCAGAGGAAGTTTTTAATGTAGTCGGCTATCGCTCTCCTGGGGTGGTGCCACCGAGGCTGCATTGTGGTGATAAAAGTGGGGTCGACGGGGGTGGGGGTGGTGGGGGTGGTGGTGGTGGTGGTGGTGGTGGTGTTGTTGGGGGGAAGTGACGCTGGGCTATCCCAACAGAGATCTCTGCAGTGTAGACTCTGGACTGGTAGGAAAGCCAACAAGAGGAGCTTTCATACGAGACCCCCATCACCACCAACACCAACTGGCCCCCACCACTCCCCCCCCCCCCCCCCCCCAGGGCCGGTTGCTACTGTAACCAGTAGGCTGTCCCTTATCTTCTGGCTCGGAGGAGGAAGCAGATCCTAATCGGGGCTTTATCACGGGGACATCTCGTATCGACCTGATTCCTCCATCTAAGGGAGGAAGCGGTGACCCCGGTTATGACATCACAGGAAAACACTGAGAAGCAAAGCTTTCATCAAGGAAAGCACAGAATCAGATCAGAATAATTCCGGGGAAAACCGAGCATGTGTGGTACTGTTGAATACATTGTCCAAATGCTGTGTTACGTTGCACAATGCCATATGGAATACATCCACACTTTGGTCTACGAGTTGATGCCTTCCTTCAATAGGCGGCAACATGTTCCAGAAAGAGTACTGAGTTTCATAAACCACACATTTGAGGATTTGTCAAAACGAGAATGAAGGCAATGAAGGAGCCAATTCTGAATTGATTAAGACCACACCGGCTTTGGTTTGGATTTGGCAGATTATTCACTGCCAAGCACAGCAACCAGAACCAGGGAAAAATGATTATTATAACACCAAGAAAAGGTCTTCATGTGTTTCCAGAAAGCCAATTCAAGGACCAATCTCGATTGGAAATATATCGTCTTGGAGTATAATGACGTCTCAACTTGCCTGAAGCATTCTCGGACTTGTGCTCATGCTCCCCTGGGCATACTTTCCCTTACGTTATACGGCAGAAACTAAAGCCTCATGTTGCTTCAATAATACCGTATGTTGCTCCAATAATTCCATATGTGTCTCCATCTCCTCCGTGGCTACCACAGAGCGGTGGCCCTCGACGATGGATTCGTGTTTTCTTTTCATGTTCTCATTTTTAGCCGTTTTAAAAATTGCACATCATAAAACAGGCCTACATGGAGAGTACTGACTGAATTACTGAGAGAGTACTGGAGCACTGACTGCATGGCCACAGCATACCTCATCGTGATTAACCTGA
>NC_082390.1:5710209-5756073 GCF_031168955.1 Gadus macrocephalus | reverse complement strand
TCAACAAAACACTGGGTAGCAATTTTCCAACATCCTTAAATATTAACCCCCATATGTACAGCCAAACCCTTCCCCTCGACGGATGAGTGGAAAATATGAACATTCTCAAACTTAAGGAGGGAAAATTGCAAGCGGATTGCTCCTATTTGGACTCTCTTTTTTTAACAGTACAGTATTTCATCGGACTTGGAGTGTTTATTAGCCTGAGTAAGTGGATACTGGTATGTTGTGTAAGTGGAAGCAGGTGTCCCTTCCTGTGCCTGGTATGGAGAGATATCCACTAGCCAGGGAATGTCTGTATCTACACATGTGCACTTCAACTCACATGTTCCTTATTTAAAAAGGAAAATTCTTTATTGTGGTTACCCATATCAGGTTTTTGAGCCATGTTGTTTGATACACAAATCCACCTCGGTGAAGAAACAGACTTTCGCGATTGTAAACAGAATTTTTAAGGCAATCTCAAGTAGGGGTATGTCACCGAGTTTAATTGATGTACTACTGAGACCACATACTCTGTGGCAGGGCAGTGTGGTGACACTCAGAATGTAGATGCATATTTGTCTGACGTTCAGTATTTTTCGAGGGGGGGGGGGGCTTGTAAATTGCAGCCTGTGCTCCCGTCGCTACTGTCAATCATGGACAATCTCTAGTGAATGGGAAAGTGTGTTCACTGTAGCGTTGTCACCTAACCAGCCTCATTCTCGTAACTGGGGATGTATCTGTTAAAAAAAATGTAATCTTCTTTTTTCTAAGTAATTTCACAACAACATAATATCACAGCACTGTGTTTAAATGTATGGTTCAAATGGATTAAAGTATTTTTTTTTAAACATTGGTATTCCATAACTGAGAAAGGGGAAATCCTTAACATCTGGATACCACCAAAGATCACCTTATTCAGAGAAAAATTAAAGCTGCGCTTATTAAATTGTCATGGCCCAGAAACACTTGGCCTTCTCTATGTTCAACTATGATCAAGAGCATCGAAAGGCCAAAGTTTGTTATTTTGCCTCATGGACAAATAGAACAACTGGGAGAATAACACAAGACGAAATCACCCTGTCTATCAGTTATCGAAATAAAAATAAACTAAACAAGGGAAAAGTCATGGTGAAGTCCTCCAAATATACCTAGTTATGAATATACAGGCTTCAGAGGTTATATGTGTAACATGTGAGGTCACTCCCTAGCATAAAAACATCTCTTACATCTATGGTTTTACAAAGCATTCTAAGACATGCCACAGACAAAATGCAAATAAGGTCAACACGTTTACTTGATATTAGCATTTACCGATTTTGTTCAAAAGGCTGGGATCAGCTCTTCAATATGTCCTTCAATATATCCTCCGTCCACATTTCTCCTCTCAACGCCCCTCCATGTAACAGCAGAGTCTACGGATTAGTTGCTCCTCTGATAACGCCTTGATCTTCCCCTAATCCCGCTTAGACTAAACATGTCCGACAACATCTCCGACCATGTAAAGACTGGTTCCATTCATCCTGTGAAGGCAGAATGAAGGTTTGAAGGTCTGAAACAGGGGAGTCCTTTCTGGCTCTCTCCTCGGT
Organism: Gadus macrocephalus; assembly: GCF_031168955.1. Lineage (NCBI taxonomy): Eukaryota > Metazoa > Chordata > Actinopteri > Gadiformes > Gadidae > Gadus > Gadus macrocephalus. The sequence goes on along the minus strand of NC_082390.1, from coordinate 5,754,502 downwards.
ATCAATCACTGGTCCTTAAGGCCGCGAGTGGGGGACCACGGCCTGCGTCAACAGGGCCTGGGCCCAGGTAGGCAACGCGATAGAGGGGTTGGCCAGAGTTAATCCCCCCCAAGTACCAATGTTGCTGTCAGACTAAAGGCACAGCAGGGGGGTATCAATAAAGGAGCAGGACCTTTGGAGGGCCGCTTTAATCCAGGCTGAAACCAGAGTAGCCCTCTGTCACGGAGACTTGTTTATGACCACAAGAGGGGGATTAAGGTATTGCTAGGTTAAGAACAACTTTGATCACGGCTGCTGACTCCTGGAGCGCACAAAGGCTCGGAGATCAAGCCGACGCAACAATTACTAACTAGCCTGGCCTCATTAGAGAGAGGGGTGCTGGGTCACGTTCCAGACGAACCCACCCCACCCCCTCCCTCCTGCCACATGAACACAAAAAACACACACACACACACACGCACACACATCCTGTGAGTGTGCTGGAGCCTTTGATAGCATCAGGCTGAACCTCGTACTTCTAAATGCTGCCCAAGCCGACGCCAGGCTAAGCACTGTGTCAGTTTGGCGAGTGCTCTGCATAGATCATATCCTTTTCCGCTGAACAGGGTCCAGAATGTTCTGGCATTTTTCGGTTTCTCCCCGGAACTGAGTTGAGGCAGGTTTCTCAACCGTCCGTTTCCCAGGGGAGGAATTTAAGTTGAAGTGTCTGACCCCCGTCGGAGAGCTGGGCAGACCAACGCAGATGGGCTGAGATCTGCCAAGACTGTGATGATTGTATCTCAAAGGGATTGCGGGGTCCATTCCAATGCCCTGGTTATTTTGCTTGGTTATTTCTTTGCTCTTATCCCCAAGGCCTGTTCAGCTAGCCTTAAAACCAGCCGAGGGTTGAATTGTGGCTGAAAAATGACATTATTACGACGTCTTAGTGTGGTGTCGTCAGACATCCTGCCAAGAAGTTTCCCTTTTGATTCTCATAATCACACTGATTTATTGAATTAATATCCTTGAATATACATGGAAATATTTCATCCGTAGGCTGTTCTTGGCATAGATCACCTTTATTGCAAATATGAGCATGAACAGTAAACCATAAAGTTTAAGGGGACATGAACTCAAAGGTTATAAGAGCCATGGATGAATGGGAAACATAATGATTTTTAAAGTACATAGATTTGTTCTTCCCATATTGACCTAGATGAGCAATTTACAATATTTACTTTATTTAACCTAAAGGCAGTTTGAAACAACTGTTTAACTGTACATTTATTTGACTTCTGCTCTTTGTGCACACACTTGAAGCTTGATTTCATGGAATGTTCCAGCACTTAAAGATTCCTGAGATGTGTGGCTTTTCTGCAGAATAAATATACCCACGATTGCCTCCCTTCATTTCTGTACAATTTGCATTTTATCTTTAAATCAACCAGAAAGAAATCGAAATCCATTCATATTTGAAGTTTCTTAGAAATACAGCGTGATGTAGAATTTCCTCTATTTTCCTATTTTTCTGATCCATACTTTATCGTTATTTGCAATTTGTCACTGGCTTCCCACAATCTGCTATTTTCCTACGTTTCCCAGAAGAACATCCACTACCTCCTGTTAACATCCAGAGGCAACGTTTCTAAACGGTTCATTTATAAATTAATCAAATATAGACACATGTTTAGCCATGGCTATCTCTTCCTCAAAGCATTGTTCCCTCCCTATCTAAGCATAATTATTGCCAACTGGATGATGATAAATAACATGGTGTGTGCTGGTTTTGGCTATTTAGATTTGGAGCCTAGGCTTTTGGTGAACATCTCGGCACACAGCTATCTCTTAGGCTAGCAAGTTTATGCTCAGAGAAAAAAGGGATAGCCACTGTATCGCTGCCTGAACAGTCCAGGGCCGTGTGTGAAGACCTAGATCCAGCGGCCATATCTGGGATAGGCCAGAACAGATCAAATCTTAAAAATCGTTAAAGGTGCACTACCGCGCCAGTTCTTCTCTGAACGAGGACACGCCTCAGCAGCGTAACGGAGATCATGGCCAAGCCCCGAGCCCGTTCTTGCCTGGCAAAGAACGCATGGGTCCTCTTACTAAATGATGAGGAACGCCGATTCTGAGAATCTGAGGGGATTTCATATGGGTATTTAGTGAATATCTGATACTTATGGTTGATGCTCCAGTGATTCGACATGGATAGACTCTCCTATTAAACCCCATTGTAACTACTGCAGCAATGTCTTCAGAGATTGAGTTTCGCCGCGGCAAAGTGAAATACAACAGAAAATGGTAAAATAGGACATTGGGTGCTTTGTACCCAATGTCAACAATAGATGTTTTATTGCAAAGTGAATGTTTTTAAGGCTGTATAAATCCTTCACAGATTTGAGTATTCTGGTGCAGCTGTCTTTTCTTACATACTTTAATATGTTCCCATTAACGTCTTTATTCAATAATACTGAGTCATGGTGTCATATTCCGAAATAATTCTTGAATCATGAACACAAATGTGTGTCTACGTGGAGTCCTTAAATTAAAAGTGTCAAGCTTGCCTGCACTTATTCCACTTTGGTTTCGTAGGGAAAGCCCCTCGGACGATATTGTTTCACTGCAGAGCTACGGTTACACGCCACCAGACCATGGGTCACAGGTGATTGGTGACTTGTGGAAGCCCCGTCATGTCAAAAAACAAGTCACGCATCCCGGCATTCTCCTTAGGTTTATACTCTCTGACCGTCGCTGCCGTAATCCACACGTGACGCTCTAAATTAGACCACGAAATCAGCAGGGTGACCTGCGACCGGACCGGCGTCGGTGCCCTCTTAACCCCCCTGGTAGGTCGAGTGAAGCTCGGGTTACTCGCCAAATGTCCGGGGAAGGGGGCAGCACGGGGTCAACGTAGGCCTACCTGTAAACAGGGCAGTGGAGGGGATGAGGCAGGGGCCAAGCTTCTGTTGTTGGCTTGATAACATTTGGCTTTTATTAGCGTGCTGCGAGGTCAGGGGAGGTCAGTGTTACACTAGCTAGCTTCCAAAGGCTCTGGCCAGAACCAAACTGCTCCTAGCGCGGTGCGGGGGTAGAGTTTAGGAGATGCCTTACCCTTATCAGGGTGACTGTTATACAACCCTCCTAAGAGTACTTTGTTATAAGATCCTAAAGGTGGTTACGCAGGACTAGATCTAAATCAATCTCAAACAGCTGTTTTGTGTTCCAGATTTGTTTGCTAATCGGCCAAATGTAGCTTGAATTAAATCATCATGGCCGCTGTATTCTCACATGCAAACAAACTAACTAAATACCCTTGGCATAATTAATGCTGTCTCTACTCCCTGGTTGAGTAATGTACCAGATAATTGTTGTCTTTTGGGACTCTGTCCACCCTCCCGCTTGATAAATATTGCTTTCAGCTGCCCGGGCACCATTGATACCTACCAATCCATTGCGTGTACCAACACAAACAAATCTACAATGTTTTGGGGAAACTGTCAAAGGCTGTGCGATGATTGACAGGGAATATGCAAAGAGAACTGCATGTTTTGCTCCCCTCAAGACTCCCCACAGAAGCCACAGACAGTTTTTTGATAAAAATCAACAGCAAACAAAGGGAACTGTCTAGTTCTGGCAGAAAATCAAACCGCGCAAAGCTAAATAACCCTGAAGAGCTGTCATACAGCGATGGGAGATGAGAGAATGTATTTTTTAACAGAGTGATAACTTCGATATACAAGAATAACCATGAATAACCATCTTCATAGCTTCAAAGCTTGAAGTCACAGCTTTCACATGTACATGATTCACTACAAATGGGATTCTGTCCATTTCAGTCCGCTACCTTGGTGAGGGTTTACTACAGGATATGTCGTCATTTGTTCAAATGACAATGCTTACAGTGAGCAAGCGTTCCATCACATGTACCATCTTTCACAATGAAACACCCCATGACCATCCGAGGCAGGTCGTGGTGGAGACAGCATGTGGTCAACAGCTGATCTTGAGAAGGACTCTGGGTGACGCTTGACTTCCTCTACGGATCTCCCATTCCCGCAACCCCTGTAAAAGTTTCACTTATTTCAGCTTTTTTAAATTTGTCTTGAGAAATTGGGAATTTATTCAAAACAAACAGACACAAACGTACAAAGCATATTTATATACAGTTTTTTCATGTTCCATTGTTCACATATTGTCCTCTGTATGAGCTATCTCTCTCTCTCTCTCTCTCTCTCTCTCTCTCTCTCTCTCTCTCTCTCTCTCTCTCTCTCTCTCTCTCTCTCTCTCTCTCTCTCTCTCTCTCTCTCTCTCTCTCTCTCTCTCTCTCCTTCTCTCTCTGTATCTTCCTCAGCCTCTCTCTTTCTCTTTTCTCTCAAAGCCCAATTTTCTCTCATTCGCGCTGGGGTTTTGAGAACCATGGAGGTATTTTTTCAAGGCTCTCCTCATGTTTACCCAAACAGCAGACCCAGAATGTTTAATGCGTCTGCCATGGCTCGATAATCCCTGAACTTTACATTACCTGCGGCCAGTAAACTTTACTAAAAGGGGACCATGGCTGACCCAGGCAAAGGCTATATTGCCACACATTGCCGGTCCGATTCCATTATTATGCCAGATTATAGAGGGATTTGACGTTTCCTTCTAATTTATTGGATTTCACTATAAATGCAAAGGAGAACCATCTGCTTATATCCTCTGTTGCATCTGCAGCGTCGTGTGAAAATATCGCTCTACTCAATACCTTACGGTGTCTAGTTCCTCTCCAGATAATCCGTTGGTGATCAGAAAGTGCCTGGAGTTGTAGTATTAGTTCTTCTGATACTCCGGGCTCCTCAGGGCTTACTGCTAATGTCAACAGCAGGAAGAGGAAGGGGAATAGAGATCTGTTATTTAACTACTTTTTTCCTAATCTACATTTCTGAAAAAGGTAAAAGAAACGTCTATCTTGTCTCGATGTTTCAGTGTCATATTATTTAGAAAATGTCCACACCCTATCGCTGTAATAGGCTTTCTCACACACACACACACACACACACACACACACACACACACACACACACACACACATACACACACACACACACACACACACACGCACACGCACACGCACGCACACACACACACACACACACACAGACCCACACAGACAGAAACTCGCACACATACAAACACACCCTGTTTTGTCTCTTCTCTCTAGGGTTCTTTTGTTGTGGTTCAAGTTTAAATTCCTTCTCACCAAGTGTTTATGTCTTCATCAAAGGGGCCGTTAGTGGTAACATTGTTTCTATTAATCTCTCAAAGAGAGTGTTATTGCTGTTTCAGGAAGTCATTCATCTGCAAGGGGAGTGTATGTGTGTGTGTGTGTGTGTGTGTGTGTGTGTGTGTGTGTGTGTGTGTGTGTGTGTGTGTGTGTGTGTGTGTGTGTGTGTGTGCGTGTGTGTGTTCGTGAGTGTGTGTTTGTGTGTATTGTGTGGGAGGGTATGGTGGTTCTTTAGGGCTTTCAGATGATGACAAGCAGGGGAGATGGATCAAAGAGTTTCATTATTAAATGTAGGCCTCTTGTCATGTCGGAATTACCAGCGACAATGTTTCCAGCCGGGAGAAACTTTAGTTTTACTTTCAAAGCTTGCCTGGTTTCATAACTTTTGTGTCGTGTCGCTACAAACATTGACATTGGATGTCGGGTGAACTCAAGTAAAACTTACATTGGCAGTACATCTTTCTATGTCTGTCTTTCTGTCTGTCATTCTCTCTGTCTGTCTGTCTGTCCATCCGTCCGTCTGTCTTTCTGCCAATTTACATCTATGTATATCATCTATCTATCTGTCTGTTTTACTGTGAGTCCGAGCCATCATCCTATTCTCTAAATGGATTTGGACAAGTTTCCACTTTCCTTCCTTATTTTTTTGCTGACACTTTACAATAAGGGTGCCTTTATTAACCCTTCATTAACATAAGTTAATGCGGTAATATGTATTATTATATAGCATTAGCTGTTATTTGATAAGGGTTAGGGTTACCTAAGCCTAATCCTATTAAATAATGTATAAATTGATACCTTATTTTAGTTAACATGAACACCATTTATGATTACTAGACATAAGTTAAATGTTAATTAACCGTTTTTTTAAGGCTTATTACTGCACTTACTAATGTTAATTAATATTAAATAATGAACCCATATTGTAAAGTGTTACCAGTTCTTTTGATCCTTTGCCTAAGCACGGAAGGTCCAGTATTTGTGGAATGTCTGGTTGGACTGAAACCTCAATTTCAGCCAATGGGCAAGAGGATTACCTGGACCAGACAGCCTGGCCCACATCCTGCACTAATCTCCCCAGCCACCACCCCGGTCCCTTTGTCCTGGGAGAATACCATTGACCATGACACAGTGACCATGCCCGTGTGTTGCTGTGAGCTGTTGAACCCAGCCGCAAGTGGCACAGGCAGGGGGTGATCCTTACTTACTGGCCAACCTGTCTTTCGCAGGAAGCCTCTGCACCAAAGCTCTGCATTCAACCTCATTTAACCTACTCAGCGGTCGGACGAGATACGCTGTCGCCTCCGCAGGGACAGGAGAAACAGGTTACTGCTACATTTACATTTACCTTTAGGGCATTAAGCAGACACTTTTATCCAAAGCAACTTACAATAAGTATATTTGTCAGAAGAAGGTGAAACAACATATACATCTATATAGATACATATACATAGGCCTATACATACTAATGACCTGCAGAGGTCCCCCAGGATTTTGAATGTATCCGGACAAGCTGGCTGTCACTTTGCATGGTTGACTCCGCCGTTGGTGTGTGAATGTGGTTATGAATGGTGGTAAGAAGCTTTGGATAAAAGGGTCTGCCAAATGCCCTAAATTTAATGTAAATGTATTCAGGCAAAGCAATCCCAGCCCTCCCGTCAGGCCTCCCTCCAAAGCCACGCCCCCCTCCAAAGCCACGCCCCTAAAACAAGTAACTAGCTTTCTAGGTTTAGCAGTTGGTCTGCCTAGCCTTGTTGAAGACTTGTTAACCCTAACCCTAACCCTAACCCTAACTGGACGGGCAGTGTTTGCGAAGGCAGATCAGTAGGTAGCCCGACAGATAGGCCGTTCTTTCATTTAGTTTGGGTCGAATGAAATGATTTGACAGTGTTATTACAGGCCACAGATATCAGATTCCTTTATTTGTTCTAGCTTTAAGGACCAAATGACAAAAATATATATCTTCTTCTTTCATCCAGAACATTCCAGGACCAAATGACAAAAATATATATCTCCTTCTTTCATCCAGAACATTCCACCTTTCTTTCTAGTGTATAACCCATGTGTTATACACTAGAATGTGCAACTTCCTCAGTTCAGAAACGTAGTATTATTACTGGCATTAGTTAGTCTATTTATTGTTCTATCTATCAGATTCTAACATCTAAGTTACGACAAATCCTTATGACACTGACTTCCCAATCTGCTGATGTCTTGATCTCTACCAACATTAAAGACGTTGAGTCTTGCTGAGGAACCAGGGCAACCGGGCATTGTCCCATCGTCATGTCAACTAATCCTTGAAAACAGGAAGTAGAGAGGAAAAAGAAGAACGGAGGAAGAGGAGAAAGTCGACAACAATGTTGTCAGTGTTCAACTGTAGGCTATGGTGTTGGTTTCGTCAGCACTCGGACCCAAAAGCCAGACTCACAGACCAGGACACAGAAATGAGGCAGTAGAGGGGGCTTAATATCTCTGTGTTTATAGGTGTGCTTGGCAAGCGCAGCGGGGGTTTACATATCAGCCTGTCAGAGTAACACAAGCTAACAGTAATCTGGTGATAAAACAGTCATGTATTGACTACGGAAATATACTCTCACGTTTCTGCAGAAAACTATGCAGACAGAGCGCACATTTTGCCTCATATTTATAGCAAGAAAGAAACAATAACGATAATTTCATCTTTCTTAAGTCTATTTTTGGACATCCAAGAGTACTTATTGTGTCAGTCCCTACACGTGTGCCTTCAGTTTAAAACTGCCGAGAACTGGGCAGGAGTCATCCTGATCCAGCACACACAACCTACAAACTGTATACAATCTCAAAGCTTACAACTTAGTGCCACACTTTAAACCTTTACCTAACTAAATCAAACTGGCTTTTAATTACACAAACACAAAGTAACAGGACCTGGTCTATGGAGTTTAGAGAGAACGGTGTTATGTATCCAGAGCGAGACTAGGTATTCTAAACTATTTACACTATCCAAAGGAAATCTTAAATATTATTGGGTGAGTGCGGTAGCGCTCGCATTTCGGGTAGCCTACCAGCTGACCTCGACTAAATGGCACCGACAGTTGTGCTCGTGTCGGTTGGCAGTGAGATAAAAAACACCCATTCATTACTGCTCTTAAGCCACCACCCCCTCCCCGCACTCCCCCTTATATCTTACCTCCAGCTGTGCGGTGATTCATGTCCGTGCAGCGTGTCTGTTTGGACCGACCTGTCACGTACCGTATGTTCGCCCCGTTCCACCGAGTACTTAATCACACACTTAACGGCTAAATCAAGCACTGCTACCGACCGTCCATCCAAACATCATCACCAAAACTTTGAAGTTTTTCAGGCCGCTGGCGTTGCTGGTTTAATTATACTTAGGATGTTGACATTAAAAGGTTTTGAAGTTAAGGGAAGACTAATTAGCTCTTAGTAATTTGTGTCAAATGTTGAATAAAAATTAGATTGAGGATGTAATTCAATCATAATTATTTTCTGACCCAAACTCTAGAATTTAACCCCTTCTTCTGTAAAGTTGTAGGAATTAAGAAATCTCCTAAAACATAATAAACTATGGACAAGTCTTTCCTTACATTGACATCAAATCCTTTGTTGTAATGTTGGCAGAGTAAATATGGAGAAATACGTTCAATCATCTGTATAGGATTAGGTGTTCTTGACTAATAAAAACAAAGAGACCACAGGACAAACATCTTGAGGATTGCAGCAATGACATAATCATTGTTGGGGTCTTGTTAAAACGACTGTTTTCTCTCATTTGTCCCTGGCAGTCACACAAGCACTGACTGGCCAGAAATCTGAAGAAACAACGCAGCACAATAACCGTTAGTAGATCCATGGGCTGGACAGAACTCCCTTTAGATGGCTATATCATTGTTGGAAGTCCGGGGAAGGAACGACATGCACACACACAGGAAATCAGCCCATGTCATCTGATCAACCTGCCTCGGCCTCTCATTAAAGGAAGAAACGTCCCGGTGTAGGCCGATGAGCATGATTCGGACGAGTCTTTGATCAGCCCCTCACCCAGGGGACCGCCCCCAACACGGAGAACCCTCCGTCAGCCCCACGTGAGCAGAAGACCCGCTCCACCCCTTCCACGCAATCTACTTAACCTCAGCTCCGGCTGGCTAATGGAGGATCATTTCTGGGGTCCCCCCCACACACACACACACACACACACGCCCACCCCTTCTCCGTGCACATCAAAGCCCCCCCCCCCCCCCCCCCCTCCATCCCGTTTCCCCCACGCCTTCGGCATCAGCAGATAGCGGGTCGCAACCTGTGAGCTGAAACAGCTGGACCCGGCCCCAGAAAACGTGATATAAGCGCCGTCCTCGCCGCCGCCGGCACCAGAGCAGTCAGCTCGGATAAGCCCGGGCCCCAAATTGTGTTTGAAGCCCGGCAACAAACCCCTCCCCTCCTCCTCCTCATCCCCCATCCGCCAACCCCCCCCCCATCCGCCAACCCCCCCCCCAACCGCCAACCCCCCCCCCAACCGTCACCCCCCCCCCAACCGCCACCCCCAACACCACCAGCGACTCCAGACTATTTAGAGTCCCGTGAAACGCAAGAGGAAACATAAACCCCCGATCCACTGAACCCTGTCAGGAGGAAGAGCTCTGGCTTGTGTCCCGCCAAACCATTTTGTGGGGGGGAGTCGTGGGAGTGACATTGACTTATATGGAGTTGTCGTCGTCGTCGTCGTCAGAGCTGCTCAGATTGCTCCTTATTGCCCAGGAGGACTCTGGGAAACGTGAAGAAGAGACCATGCATGAGGGCTGGACGTCCGCATGAAACGTGAATCATACATGTGAAGAGGCTCTCACAACTGTTTTTTGTGTTTGCAGTGAGGAAGTAAGGGGTTTCATTTAAATCATCCAAAATCCCGGTATCTCACACACATACACCAACACACACACACACACACACACACACACATGCACACCAACCCTGCGGTGTGAGCAACCATTGAAACACCACAGCCTTCTGCATTCTTACTATATACTTTATTATGCTGCAGATTATATACTTCCCTAGCCCTGCCGGCGAGACCGCAGTGATGCCAATTGGAGAAGCGCCTTGTTACCGCAAGCAACCTATCGATGGCACACACGCACACACACACACACACACACACACACACACACACACAAACAGGCGCACACACACGCTCGTACTTACCCAAGTCCAAACACACAGGGAAAATGGAACACACACACAAACACAGAGACACACACACACACAGACACACACACACACACACACACACACACACAGACACACACACACACACACACACACACACACACACACACACAGAGGCGTACACAAAAACATACACACACATGCACGCATGCACTTTCATGAAGAAATTGAATCCAGCAATTCAGGCATAATGCAATTATTCCTAAACATTCTATTTCACTCAAGTATCGCCTCATTTTGCAAGCTGTAGGCCTACTGAATGCATGAAAACATGAACTCAAAATGGGTTTCCTTATTATGACCAGGAAGCTACTCCTATTTTGAAATTCACCTTGATGAATTACATATGTGTGTTTGTTATCAGATTTTCTCCCCTAGGATAAATAGTAGTTGTTCGGATTCCAAACTTCCTTGCGGCATTCAGCTCTGCTTGCAGGCTTGAATGACACGAATAACCCAGGAATCAGTCCAGTTTCAAAAGGCTGCATTTACAACAGGAATGGCAGATCAGATAGTGGATGTATTTGTGGCTCACAGTATATCCAGCCTTCGTGTGGCTCTCAAGAATATGAGCAACTACATTCAATTGAAATCTATCCATGTTTAGATTTTTTTAACGTGCGACTCCAACGTAATCTCCGTCCCACCATAATCAACCATCTTCCTCCAAAGCATGAACGATTTAATGGAGGCAGAGATGGGATTTACACTCCCACGAATAATCAACACACGCGCACACTCTCACACACACGCACACACAGTTGTAAAATGAATGGGATTGGTCAGTGTGTGGTTTAGAGGCGGGATTATGCATATGAAGGGGCTAATTGGATTACGGTGTGTGTATTTACTGAAGAGGCCCTTTGGTGGGATTACGCTGGGTGTCGCATCGCAGATCCGTTTAACGTGCTTACCTGCGGGTGAAATCAAATGCCACTGGTGCTGCATGTTAACTCTATAACCTCCGCTCAAACCCGTTGCTACTGCTCACTGGGAGGCTCTGTGGACTTGACCAATCACAGACGAGGTGGACGATGACACCCTACTCATAGAGGTAAAGGAAAGCCCTTTAAAAACAAGGGTTAGGGTAAACATCCCATCCAGACCAATGGGAAATCAATTTGAGGGTTGTGTGGGTGGCTGGTGAATGGGGGTGAGAGAGAGAGAGAGAGAGAGAGAGAGAGAGAGAGAGAGAGAGAGAGAGAGAGAGAGAGAGAGAGAGAGAGAGAGAGAGAGAGAGAGAGAGAGAGAGAGAGAGAGAGAGAGAGAGAGAGAGAGAGAGAGAGAGAGAGAGAGAGGAAGTCTGTTTGGTCGCGGTCGGAAACCACGGGTTCCGTGGGCCGAGCGGCTGTTGACTCTGCTTCTTGTTGGAGGCTTAGCAAGCTTCCTCACGCTCTCGCTGGGGGGTGACATCACTGTCCCCAAATAACATACACAATCAACTTCAGAGAATACAGTGTGTGTGTGTGTGTGTGTGTGTGTGTGTGTGTGTGCATGTGTGTGTGTGTGTGTGTGTGCATGTGCGTGTGCTAGTGTGTGTGTGTGGGGGTAATTGCACTGGTACACCCCCCCACCCCCCCTAAGGCCTTCAACCAAATCCAGTCCCAGAGCCAGGCCTGGCTGGCAGTGTGCGTCAGGGATTAGATGCCCCTACAGCTGGGCTGTTCCTGCTCCATCTGGGAGCCTCAGAATTAAACATCAGCGAGACAGGGGGGACCCGCAGACACACTGACATCTTAAGGGATCCAGGTTTCAGGGCCAATTAGCCCCGGGCCTGTTCCTGTTTCTGGGCTGCATCTCCTTCTCAGTCCAGTTTAATCGTGTAGCCAATTAAAATTGCCTGCGACAGAGAGGGTTTAAGGGGGGGGACTGGCACAAAAAATTGGGGTTGTGTTTTTAAATGAAGGTCAGGGGCTTCCTGTTATGAGGACGAGATCATAGTGGCCAGAAGGGGACTTGAGGTCATTTTTGAAAGCGGTTTTGTAATGAAGATGTCAGTTTGTTAAACCAAACCAAGGAAGAAATTATACCTCAAATATTATGCTTTTATATCTCCTTGCATATTTATTGTTGATTTGTCAGACTTTGGAAGATGAAAAAGCAGTTTGTCACTCAGATTAACATTGATTAACCTTCTTGGCAATTAAAAACACTGATCATTGCATATTATTCCTGTCAAAGTTGCCTTGACGTCACAACTTTGACTTAGATGTCATCTGCTCTATTGAAATACGATAAAGATCCCTGGCTCTGAATAGGGCCCTACTGTTACCAAGCGACTGATTCTCTTCAAAATAACCAAGCAGAAGTTTTCCCATCTTAAGTGACTAAGATATGTATTATTCCCCGTTCTTCCCCGACCATCTTTCACGCAACCGATGCGAGCACACAGCCTCACGCCAAAATCATTTTCCCCCAAATAAAGACTTTCCTTTTCTTAATGGGCGAATAATTAATCAGGGACAAAGCATTTGTTTTTCGAGAGGCATGGCATCTACAAAGGCGTGAGTAATGGGATCCAGATGGCTCATTATATAATGGCATTCTACTACCGAGCCTTTCGTGAGGCCGGCAGGTTTGGCATGCTGGTGGTGGCCTGTTGTTCACTGGACCACCACTAGGGGAGTCTGCGAGCAATGCAACACTGTTGAATGTCACATGTAGGGGTCGTGACATTCCTCACTTCTCCTTTCCCCTAATGCATTATGATGATCTAGCTGTCACTAAGCGCTGTGAGGGCAGATAGTGATCTGAATGGTTGGGATTGGCTGGGATAATGAGCCTGATTTTTGATGGTTTTTGGAAACACACTGTACCATCTGTCGCCACAATTTTGGTTATGTCTCCCTCTCAACCTGCTGGTCCCAGCTCAGCTCTGAAACAAAAAGTGTGCACTGTTGAGGAATGTGCACCCAAACGCTCACGCGCACGCACACACACACACACACACACACACACACACACACACACACACACACACACACACAGGGTTTTGTCATTTTTATGCTAACTCGTACCACATGCATATACCATAATCATGGGGGAATATACTACATACACTTGCGTACATGTTCTGATACGTGGTCCGGAGGAGGGGGGGGGGGGGAAACATTCTCAAGATAATCTTTTACAACAATTGTAACTGGAAATCCATTGAGTGCAGGTGTGAAAGACGCCCACTTCTGAATAGCTGACATTCTAGCTTCAATCTTTCCCCTCAGGTTAGCCAGCCACGTAATGATGGTGAAAGCAGGAGGAACAGGTGTTACACCCCTCGCTCAGGGACCCTTTGAAGGCGGCGGTACAGCGTGGAAAGATTGTGCATCACCGCTAAATTGTGTGAAATTACATACAGTTGCCTCACGCAGAAACTAACTCGTTCTGGTCTCGCTGAGCCTGCCTCTGTGGAGCTGTTGATGCTATGAATTATAGCATGATAGGTATTTCTGAATCTGAGCGGCACAATGACTTCCATTGAAGGCCAGAGTCGGCCCGCAGGGGGTTTACAGGGAGTTCACGGGGGTGAGATGGATGAGAAAGGCGATCGGGAATTCATTTTTATGGCAAATTAATGCTGATTAATGTGATTAACTGCATGTAAAACCATCAACTGCTTCCTTTACCTTTACCCCATTTTATTTTCTTCGTTTTCCCCATTGGGGATTTTTTGCTACCTTTGAAAGCATCACGGGCCCATCAATGAACACTGAACGAGCAAAGTTGCATGCTGTTTCATTACCTTCAAATTCCACAAAATTGAAACCCTCAGCAAACAGTTTATTAGCTTAAACTATGTGTTACATGGAGTGAAGATATGCTGGCATACATCTTGGCTGGAGAGCCCCCTTGTAATTGGTTGTTAAATGTTAAGTACTAGTTGTTGCGTGGCTTTCTGCCAAAATGTCTTTCTTCCCCCGATTAGCAGAAGGTTTATTGAAATTATTTTCATTTTCATTTAATCAGCAGACACTTGTCTGCATCAAGTAAAAAATATAAATCTTTGGTTAAATAAATGAATGAACATACATGAAGCTACATACACTCAGCTCAGAGCTCAGCACTCCAAAACAATGTGATTTACAATGGTCATTTCTGAAATTCTCTTTACATCCCGAGAGCAATCTATAAATCTATAAATCAAATGCGCAATCTCTAAATCAAATGCTCTGATTGTTGGATACTTTCAAAATCTAGCGTACTCTGCCTTGTTTCTCCCAATTCCCTACACTATATTTTTATAATGTTCCAAAATACAACCATGACACTTTTTTTTTAGGATGGCCGCTTGAAATTAATTAGCATTCTGTGAAGGCCAAAAATGTCAAAACAATAACCAACAATGTTTATAGACATGCCAACAGGGACATATTTGAATGACAATAAATTCTTCACAGCCATTTTTGTTCCAGTAATCCATGTAAAAGCTATTATTAGAGTCATTGCCAAATAAATATTACATACTCAACGAATGTCTCAACCAAAGGGTGTCAATGTCTGACACCCTTACCCTAACATTTCAATAGCAAGGCTATTGAAATGTGTTATTATTGCATAGACTTTTTGAGGTACAACGGTGTAGATAAAAAATCAACAAAAGAGCATACATACATTCATGTATGAACATGTGGCCATGTAACACGTGAATGTGACTTTTATACAGATAACTAGTGGAAAAACAAACTCAGACGAAAGCGACGTGGATGACACCAGAGTGAATCTGCTTAGTGTGGTTTGTTGAGTAATGTCAGTGATGTAAACCACGTGGTTTGTTTCTTAGTACAAAGCTGTTTTGAAACATCACCTAGATTTACTCAGGCACACACAGAGAACTGAGAAAAGACACTTGGCCAACCCACTTCCCCTTCCTGTCAACAGCACGGTTCCTGGTTTTGGGTTCCGTCTTGAAGATTTCCATCATTGGTTGATCTACTTATGCTCCCGGTCGAAATGTCCCTTGACTGAATCGACAGCGCGAATCAGACACGGGATTACCTGCCTAGGATAAATCATCATGGTGTGCGATGATTACCGACTCTTTGTGCTCCTCCTGACCACATCCTCCATCGTTGCAGCGCTAAGCGAGGAGACTCTTAGCGTCTACGCTCTGCTCGGCAGCAACCTAACCTTATCGCTAGGCCAAAAGCTGCTGAGCGACCAGGATACATTGCGCTGGACACACAACAACAAAGCCATCTTCAATAGGTTCTCCGGAGTCGTCCGCCAGGGTAAGCCGACGGACGTCGACGCGGCTGGATCCCTCCAGCTGCTCAACCTCAGCGACTCCAGCGCTGGGGACTACAAGGCAGACGTGTACGACAGGACCAGGGTGCGCGTCAATGGCTGGAGCGGACACGTGTACGTGGTTGAGAAAGTGTCGACGCCTGTGATGACGTTTCTGTGCGGTTCTAGCGGCGCCACGGCCACACTGAAATGCGACGTTCGCAACCCGAAGTACGTGGTCTACGCCTGGACCCACGAAGGTCAGCTCCTGACAGGGGAAACAAAGCCCACGCTGAGCGTGTCTTTGGCAAAGTTCAAGGGCGATAAAGGTTTTAGCTGCAGTGTAAGTAACAGCGCCAGCAAAGCCCAGAGTAACGCTGTCCAGTTAAAGTGCAAGCCGCCGCCGCCGCCGCCGCCGCCGCCTCCGCCGCCGCCGCCGCCGCCGCCGCCGCCTCCGCCACCGCCGCCTCCGCCGCCTCCGCCGCCTCCGAAGGTCTACTGCTTTAACGCCAGCACAGTAATGGCCGCCGTGGCTGGAGGAGTCGGTCTGATTATGCTGCTCTTCATCATCACCGTAGTCGCATGTTCCCGACAGAAGAAGGCGCAGACGCCGGAACAGCAAGAGGATCTCCTTATGGCCCCGGCCACGAAGTTATTCAAAACAGACAACGGCATTCAAGACTATGAGATTATGCATCCTTCAGGGGAAACCCCAAGACCCAGTCCGATGCTCAGTCATGGTCCCTCGCCCACAGTCTACAGCCAGGAGGTTGTACCATCAGTAGCCAAGGCCCAAGATGATCTTGGACCCACATCGACGGAAGTGAAGCGAGGACCTTCCCCAGTTCCTAAACCCAGGACAAAAGCCCCTAAGGCCCCTGAGAAATGAGGACAGATGATTTGATAATTATCAAGTTGCATTGTTTGCTATATTATTGGGTAAATGTTTATCTGTGATTATTATTAAGTAATTGTTGATCTGTAATTATTATTGGTAACAGTTTATCTGTGATTATTATTTGGGTATATTGCTTCTGTCCTCCCCTACGTACCTTGGAAAATCGCGGTAACTTCCTGAGAAAACACTGTATCACACTAGTAATAATTTCTCCCCCTTTTCAGGTACGTTGTTAATGTATAAACCTTGTAGGCTTGACTGTGGTGAGTTGGTGTCATGTTAAGAGTGTCGAGAGTGTTTAGGGGATAGATTGAATGTTGCGTTTGTGAAGTGTGTGTGTGTGTGTGTGTGTGTGTGTGTGTGTGTGTGTGTGTGTCTGTATTGTTTCATGCACTGTTTACTTTGAAGGATTTGAGAGTTTGGCAGTTACCTTGTGCTTAGGCCTGTGTATTTGTAAAATGTTATGTTTTTGAAAGCGATAACAGATAAAGTTACTATTTAGGAAACACCGTATCACACCGACACTTTTGATTATGTAGCACTGAAAAGGTGAAGCGACCTTTATTTTGGAAAGTAACTGGAGGAACAGGAAGAGGAAGAGGAAGCCGAAGAGCAGCAGAGGAGAGTCGACCCCATGCCTGCGCCACTGAGCAGTTTCCATAGGAATGAATGGGCGGCCATTTTTCAGTCCGTGGTCCTTTCTTTTTATGTCCATGGTCGACCCTCATGTAGGGCTGAGGTCCTAATCCGAGCAGTAATTTAGTAGTGAGCAGCCCGAGAAGAAATGTTGTGTACTTCGTGCTAAGAAATAACTTCAAGAGTTTAATATACAACGAAACTCTGTGTCAGGTGGAGTTGGATGCCTCCACAGAATCTACTTTTACAATAATAATAATAAACAAAAGCACTCAAAAAACAAGCAAATGTATCGTTCATCATATCATCCCTAGATCTAAAGATATGTTGGTAAAACTACAAAAATCAAAACCCATATTCTTAACCGTATTTATATCGAAAACTACAATAAGCAGCTTTCCTGAGTCAAGCATAGCCCTTTGTTCCATCTTCATAGACGTCAGCATTCTTGCACTTATTAAAAATTTGCTTGCTCGCAAGAAGTTATTAAAGTGGAAAAAGGACTCAATGGAGAAACGGATTAGCCCGGGCAAATATCTATTATCTCCGGTGGGTAAACGGTAATCCACACATGAAAGTGTTTACTGTTTCGTCTAACCCTGTGTGACAGCCCACATAATGGAATCCCCCTGAGCAGCACTGCCTAAAACGCACATCCCAATGTCATCTTTTGTCAGGGCCCCTTGCGCTCGCGACTGCTCTCGTTTACATGGCTGCAGTTTCAGGCCAGCCAGCAGGGATTAAGGAAGAAAAGCTGGTATCTGCCACAGCTCAAACAATGCCCGTCCTCTTCCTTGTAAGACTTGAGATTCACTTGGCATCCTGCCGCCCCGGGGCCAATGGAAACGCATTGTAAACGTGCCGGGATGAGCGAGCCAATGCCAAAGGGTAAGCGGCGAATACCATGCTTGCGTGTGTCTGTGTGTGTGTATTTGTATGTGTGTGTGTGTGTGTGTGTGTGTGTGTGTGTGTGTGTGTGTGTGTGTGTGTGTGTGTGTGTGTGTGTGTGTGTGTGTGTGTGTGTGTGTGTGTGTGTGTGTGTGCGCGCGCGCGCGTGTGTGTGTGTGTGTGTGTGTGTGCGCCCCCGTAGCCACGTGTGCAAATACACACACGTCACACTAGCGGTCTAATGAAGTCATTTAGATGGTGCTGTTTAACACAGTAATGAGGTTGAGAGGCATAATGAAATGAAACAACTTATGTTTGCCCTGCCAGCTCCTGCAAATGGAAAAGGAAATACTTGCAAAATGTGTTTAATCAGTGTGCTCCGGGGCAGCTCGGAGAACGCAAGTCCTTTGATCTCGGAGAAAGCTTGTACCCAGGAATAGGGATCAATTCCGTACCCATGGAAAGTATTCTCACGTTGGATCGCTCCTCCCTTACAGTCCTCTGCTGGGACCACCAAGCATTAGATGAGTACGAAGCAAACCGAACCCAATCAAACCCACGGCCAGTCAACATCGCCGCCTTTCTCAAAAGAGTTGCTTGACTTAAAGGGACTATGTGCAGGATTTGTATGCACACATTTTTTAACTTGAGACAGACAAGTCCTGCACATAGTCCCTTTTAAGACAAACCCAACCCACAAACTTTCCAAGCACAGGAGACGTTGCCAGAGTGAGTCCATTTCTGAAAGGTTCTTTGGATTGTTGTGACCAAAACTTTATGATGGAGGTGTCTCTCCATCATTTTTCTATACCTCCTATTTCTCGAATTTATTTTAAAAAAATCGAGAAAAATAATTATAGAAAAATTATGGGGAGGTGTCTCTATCATTTCCTAAACCTCCTTTTTCCAAAAGAAAAATGCCCGATAATTTTTCTATACCTCCTTTTCCCCACCAAAATAGTCTCTCAATCACTTTCAATGCCTCCTTATTCTCATGCCTTTCATTCCCACCTCACGCTTCGGTGGGAGGGGAAATGTACTGTTGCTCCTTGAGTCCAGGAAGGGAAGGACATGGGACCACGTTCCGACCAGACCATATCAACAGAGCCCAGAACAAACATCTCATCCCAACGCCTTGGCAGCTGTTCCGAAGCCGGAGGGGGTTTGTCTTGGAAGAGAGAAACAACAGTCCTTTTGTGAGCAGAGACAGACCTAAATGCTGCTGTCTTTTGTAGTCCCTGAAGGAATGTGACAGCGCCAAGGTCCAGTCTAGAGATACGCTTGCAGGAGGACATCCCTTCTCTCATCACACAACATTAAGCTGCCAACAAAAACCCAACCAGACCGCAGTGCCACCAGCTAGCCAAGAGGACCGGGATATACTGGCAGTGGTTAGGATGCTTCAGTCTCAGCTGAAAGGCTCTGAACTCGAGCCCCCAATGTCTGCATACCTGTAAGCATTCTTGAGTAGGATGCATCATCCCCACTTCGCTTCTTAGTCGCATGCATCTAAAATTCCTGTAAGTTGCATTGGCCAAAGTGACTGCTAATGCAAAGCTACCATTCTAGACAGGCAGTAGCACTAGGACCATGATGGCTGCCAGAATGAGTTTCATCCGTCCACATCGAAGAGGTCTGTGGTATGCACTGGGAACACTGAACCTGAGGGTGTGTGTTTGTGAATGCTTGTGTGTGTGTGTGTGTGTGTGTGTGTGTGTGTGTGTGTGTGTGTGTGTGTGTGTGTGTGTGTGTGTGTGTGTGTGTGTGTGTGTGTGTGTGTGGGGGGGGGGGAACATACATGTATTTTCATGGAAATAACAATTTCCAGCAGTTGTTCAATCTTTCTAAGTCCATTAATATAGTCCTAAATATACATTGAAGGGTGTAAGGAAAGGCTACACAATCTTTTCCATATCTAAGGTCATCCTAGACACTTTCATCTTCATTTTAATATTCCGCACATGATGCTATTGTTCTGCACAATCCATAGATAATTCCCCTCAAACATAATCAATATGTGGACATTTTAATCCAGGTGAGTTGATGGAATGTCTTAGCACCCATCTTAGCACCTAAATACCCCTTCTGTACATGAAATCGACTGTCCTCGCACACTCGGCTTGGAGATCGGACCTGACAACTAGACACAACACTCACCAACATTTTCAGTGGCAAAAAGTTGAGATGATAACACACAGTTAAAAATGTACTTATTGGTTGGTGGGGGAGGGGCCGTCCAGATACCCTCAAGATATCAACACTACCTTGCTGTTGGATTTCATCCTACTCTGTTGGTTCAACTTCTGGTAAAAGGCTGGGGCCACCACTTTCCCACTTCTTCTGAAGTCCCCGCATACCACCATAATTGACATTTGCGTGAACTCACAAGACTTCAGTCATCACGTTAACTGGGGCCCATAACGTTGAGGGTTCTACTTTATTTTTCTTTGTGTAGTTTTGGAATGTGCACATTTATACAAAAAGTTTGAAGGAGCTGTAGCAAAGTGTAGCTGTTTATTCCCAGTTCATGTAGTGTTTTTGGATTATACCAGTGTGCCAATAATTAGTTTGAAGATTAAACTGTCAATTTGCGCATAATTCATGAATCCCAATGAGCTCAGAAACTAAATCTGCTAGGAGACACTCAAGACTGAATACGAATTACATGCTAACCCAAAAACTAATTTTTTCTTATTAATACACGTTTCATTTTATTAAAACACAGTTTTTGCATTAAAACGGTTAATACGAGTCGCCGTTGAGTCCAGCAACGTTAAAATTCCAGGGGGGGTTCCGAGCGGCGACGAGTCTAAACAAACATTCCAGAACAATCAGCGCCAGACAAAAGCCAGGGGATGAACTCTAAAGGGACCTATCATTTCCACTCTGTAATAAAGATGCTTTCATCAGCCAAATTATTCATCCCTGCCTTGCACCTGATTTAAATCAGATGGAGGACAAATTCCATGTCCCACCTTAACAAGCATTTTCTCGTTGCCGGGCTCAAACATTTCCGCAGTGTTCCAGAAGACATTTGGCATGAGCGCTCACACAAAATGACAACATTGCAAAATAAAGGATGACCTCTTTATCCTATGTGTACATATATCCTATATCGTATATAAATATATATATAGTTATTTATTTACACACACAGACACACATATGCAAATACAGGCCCTTTTTTTTTCCCGACAATTGGACAAACATTTTTCGAACACATTTTTGCTTTGACAATTTGCGGTAGAGGCATTTAAGATGATATCATTGAGATGATCTCAATACCTTTTGAAGCACCACCCAGTAGAGATAATTCTGATAGTTTGAACCTTTTGTTCAGTCCCGTGGGTCCCTTCTTATCTGAGATGAGATGCTAAGTCTTGTTGATCCTGTGTGTGTTAGTTTCTGTGTGTGTGTGTGTGTGTGTGTGTGTGTGTGTGTGTGTGTGTGTGTGTGTGTGTGTGTGTGTGTGTGTGTGTGTGTGTGTGTGTGTGTGTGTGTGTGTGTGTGTGTGTGTGTGTGTGTGTGCGTGCGTGCGTGTGTGTGTAGTTCCTTGCAGGGTATAGCATCTTTGTCGGCAGAGGGCCCCCTGAAGAGGGTAAAACATGAGAGAGGTGTAAAGATGGGGCAGAGAGCTTGTACAACAACAAAGTGATTTGTTTTGGCTATGGCTAAAAGATTATTCACTGAAGCATCACCTGGGCTTTCTGTGTGGCCCCTGGTGCCCCTGTAAGAGCCCCTCTTAGTGTGATGGAGTCCACTGATGGGGGGGTGGGGGGAATGAGAGAGCACAATATCATCTAAACTGTAGAACAAATCTTGTTTTATTGCATTGCGGCATTGGAGGCCGTTGGTCACGTAGCGTGGCTTCAAATCAATAAATATGCTTGGTACTGAACTACCTGTAAAACAGGCCTGATGTCTGTTTAGCATTCTTCATCTCTGTCTTCTCTTTTGAGACGTAGGTGGAGTCTCTTTGCAGCCAGGAATCTCCTTGTCAAGCACAATCTATTTCTTTTATTTGGCTTTGTGGCGGAACAAAGCACAAGTCACACAAAACACCTGTAATGCTTCATTCTCACCGTGCACTTTGCACGAACCGGCAGAGCTAAATCTACATAAAGCAGGGGCATCACAGTGTTGTAGACAGAGGAAGCAGAGAAGCGTTTAACTCAAGGCAAACGATCCGACTTCACTCTTAGCAGTCACACTAAGCACAGAGGCGATAGATAATGTTGTATACCAGGGATGATTTTGATACTCAGGAAACAACACACTGCCAACGCAGTCCTACGCACCGTTTAATTTGAGCGAAAGCTTCTCCTTATGGCGAGGGACAGACAGCCTTCTCCTCAAAAAGGAGCAGAAATGAAGCCATACCTTGTGCCAATAAATGTGTCACGGGCAGCTGGGCTGTGCTCCGTCCTAGTCTTCCTCCCCCATACTGAGTGTTAAAACTAAATGTGAAAAATAAATATAATTTTGATCACCCTGGTGTAATAGTACCTTGTGAGTCCCCCCTTAGTGTGTGGATGTGTTAATATATTTTATATTATAAACTAAGCAATTCGTTATTGTCCTTTGATTTCAGATTTGGGTCTGGATTGGCCACATGGCTTACTCTATTCATAATTCAAGATTAATATTGGATATATCCAAGAAGACACCAGTATCTCCATGCTTTTAACTCACACTCAAACTGATAGCACTGAGCCTGTTCTCCCATTTCTTCATTCCGGCTGTGCATAAATGCATCGTTTCGAATTCACTACACTACAAATGTAGTACTGAGGGTCAAAGTGACTGCAGATCATACTTATGAATGTGTGTGAACTGGAGTGCCGTCCATTGTACAACACTCCAAATCCTCCTCCAGGCCAACACAGGCCCCGGGGTGTTCTACTGGGGCACTGTAGGGAGGTGATGGGCTGTCACGCTCATTGTGTTGCGGTGCTCCTGTCTTTGTCTGGGGGGCCCAAGGGCCACTAGCCGCGGGTGGCAGACCAGCACAGTACAACAGCAGACCCTCTCAACAGCATCCATGCTGACAGGGAGTGAGCCAGTCCGTCCATCCGTCTATCCGTCTGTCCGTCTGTCTTCTTGTCTTTCTGTGCATGTGACGTTGGCTGTCTAATAATACAAGATATACATGCATGCACACACAAACACACACAGCCCGGCGTGCGTGCACACGTACACACGCACACACGTACACACGTACATACACACACACACACACACACACACGCACAAACACACACACACACACACACACACACACACACACACACACACACACACACACACACACACACACACACACACACACACACACACACACACACACACACACACACACACACACACACACACACACAAGCCCAGACAGGAATACTCTGAGACAGAATCAGCATTCACTGCAAAACCCAGAGCATGCCACTTAAAACTTTCTACCATTATTTTTATACGAAGGGCGAGACAAGACGGGGAAAAATATGTGTGTGTGTGTGTGTGTGTGTGTGTGTGTGTGTGTGTGTGTGTGTGTGTGTGTGTGTGTGTGTGTGTGTGTGTGTGTGTGTGTGTGTGTGTGTGTGTGTGCGTGTGTGTGTAATGTGTGTGTGTGTGTGTGTGTTTGTGTGTGTGTGTGTGTGTGTGTGTGTGTGTGTGTGTGTGTGTGTGTGTGTGTATGTGCGTAACCACACCCATTGCATTTCCCATAATTATTTACATTTTTTATGAGTTAATGTCCATGGAGTGGAAGAGGTTTAAGAAAACCATCTATGAATGTTGAATGTATCTACTATAGCCAAGATGTCTTATAGAAGCGACTGTAGGAAGCAGAACCTACCATAGTCGGAAAAAGTTGGAAGAGCTTTCAGAGGGTTGATGGATGACAGTTAACCTTGTCAACAACAGGTTATGGATCAATGCAGCATGGATTTAAATAGTTTTCAAATGCTCAGAGATATTACCTACAGCGTCTTTACTGTCAGTGGATTGGATAACACAGGCAATATTTTACGGGATCAATCTGTTTCCAGGTGTATCATTCTGTATGGAATAGAGATACTTAGGGCAACAGGGACCTCTTCAGGTCTTAGGGAGTAAGAACTTTATTTTGTTGGCTGGCTGCAGAAAACCTTGTCACTACATGAATATAAAAAAGTAGAGATAGCAGTAGGCCTTGTTATGGTGATCAATACAGCAATGCAGTGGAGGAGAATACTGGTGATTTGCTTCCTTTGTGATTTTATGGCAAGTGAAGGAAGCAAATGGTTGATACATATCGACACTAACCCTTTCATGACGACAGATAAAAAACGACAGTGTTACCCGTTACGTTTCATTTGATAAAAACAACAGTGTTATCCCTTATGTTTTTTTCCCATGATGACTGATGAAAAACAACAGTGTTACCCTTTATATTTTATTTTTACAAGGACAATTTATCTATTTTTTTCAAATGTTTTTTTTCATGACGACCAATAAAATACGACAGTGTTGCCCCTTATATTTTATTTGACAAAAACAACAGTGTTACCCCTTATTTATTTTTTCATGACGACCAATAAAAAACAACAGTGTTACCCCTTATGTTTTTATTCATGACGACCAATAAAAAAACAACAGTGTAACCCCTCATGTTTTTTTTCATGACGACAAATAAAAAACAACAGTGTCACCCCTCATGTTTCATTTGATAAAAACGACAGTGTTACCCCCTTTGTTTTAATTGATAAATATCGACAGTGTTTTTTACCCCTTATGTTTTTTTTCATGACGACCAATAAAAAACGACAGTGTCACCCCTCAAGTTTCGTTTGATAAAAACGACAGTGTTACCCCCTTTGTTTTAATTGATAAATATCGACAGTGTTTGTTACACCTTATGTTTTTTTTCATGACGACCAATAAAAAACAACAGTGTTACCCCTTATGTTTTTTTCCATGATGACCGATGAAAAACAACAGTGTTACCCCTTATATTTTATTTGACAAGGCCACTTTCTTTCTTTTTTTCAAATGTTTTTTTTTTCATGACGACCAATAAAATACGACAGTGTTACCCCTTATATTTTATTTGACAAAGACAACAGTGTTACCCCTTATGTTTTTTTTCATGACGATCAATAAAAAGCAACAGTGTTACCCCTTATGTTTTTATTCATGACGACAAATAAAAAAACAACAGTGTAACACCTCATATTTTTTTTCATGACGACTAATAAAAAACAACAGTGTTACCCCTTATGGTTTTTTTCATGACGACCAAAGAAAAACAACAGTGTCACCCCTCATGTTTCATTTGATAAAAACGACAGTGTTGCCCCCTTTGTTTTAACTGATAAATATCGACAATGTTTGTTACCCCTTATGTTTTTTTTCATGACGACCAATAAAAAACGACAGTGTCACCCCTCAAGTTTCATTTGATAAAAACGACAGTGTTACACCCTTTGTTTTAATTGATAAATATCGACAGTGTTTTTTACCCCTTATGTTTTTTTTCATGACGACCAATAAAAAACGACAGTGTCACCCCTCAAGTTTCGTTTGATAAAAACGACAGTGTTACCCCCTTTGTTTTAATTGATAAATATCGACAGTGTTTGTTACACCTTATGTTTTTTTTCATGACGACCAATAAAAAACAACAGTGTTACCCCTTATGTTTTTTTCCATGATGACCGATGAAAAACAACAGTGTTACCCCTTATATTTTATTTGACAAGGCCACTTTCTTTCTTTTTTTCAAATGTTTTTTTTTTCATGACGACCAATAAAATACGACAGTGTTACCCCTTATATTTTATTTGACAAAGACAACAGTGTTACCCCTTATGTTTTTTTTCATGACGATCAATAAAAAGCAACAGTGTTACCCCTTATGTTTTTATTCATGACGACAAATAAAAAAACAACAGTGTAACACCTCATATTTTTTTTCATGACGACTAATAAAAAACAACAGTGTTACCCCTTATGGTTTTTTTCATGACGACCAAAGAAAAACAACAGTGTCACCCCTCATGTTTCATTTGATAAAAACGACAGTGTTGCCCCCTTTGTTTTAACTGATAAATATCGACAATGTTTGTTACCCCTTATGTTTTTTTTCATGACGACCAATAAAAAACGACAGTGTCACCCCTCAAGTTTCATTTGATAAAAACGACAGTGTTACACCCTTTGTTTTAATTGATAAATATCAACAGTGTTTGTTACCCCTAATGTTTTTTTTCATGACGACCAATAAAAAACAACAGTGTTACCCATTATGTTTTTTTTCATGACGACCAATAAAAAACAACAGTGTTACCCCTTATGTTTTTTTCATGACGACCAAAGAAAAACAACAGTGTTACCCCTTATGTTTTTTTCCCATGATGACTGATGAAAAACAACAGTGTTACTCTTTATATTTTATTTGTCAAGGACAATTTTTTTTTTTTCAAATGTGTTTTTTTTCAAGACGACCAATAAAATACGACAGTGTTACCCCTTATATTTTATTTGACAAAAACAACACTGTTACCCCTTATGTTTTTTTTCATGACGACCAATAAAAAACAAGAGTGTTACCCCTTATGGTTTTTTTCATGACGACCAAAGAAAAACAACAGTGTCACCCCTCATGTTTCATTTAATAAAAACGACAGTGTTACCCCCTTTGTTTTAACTGATAAATATCGAAAGTGTTTGTTACCCCTTATGTTTTTTTTCATGACGACCAATAAAAAACGACAGTGTCACCCCTCAAGTTTCATTTGATAAAAACGACAGTGTTACACCCTTTGTTTTAATTGATAATTATCGACAGTGTTTGTTACCCCTTATGTTTTTTTTCATGACGACCAATAAAAAACGACAGTGTCACCCCATATGTTTTTTTTCATGACGACCAATAAAAAACAACAGTGTTACCCCTTATGTTTTTTTCATGACGACCAAAGAAAAACAACAGTGTTACCCCTTATGTTTTTTTCCCATGATGACTGATGAAAAACAACAGTGTTACTTTTTATATTTTATTTGTCAAGGACAATTTCTTTTTTTTTTCAAATGTGTTTTTTTTCAAGACGACCAATAAAATACGACAGTGTTACCCCTTATATTTTATTTGACAAAAACAACAGTGTTACCCCTTATGTTTTTTTTCATGACGACCAATAAAAAACAAGAGTGTTACCCCTTAAGTTTTTTTTCATGACGACCAATAAAAAATGTTGTTTTTTTTCATGACAACCAATAAAAAACAACAGTGTTATCCCCTATGGTTTTTTTCATGACGACCAAAGAAAAACAACAGTGTCACCCCTCATGTTTCATTTAATAAAAACGACAGTGTTACCCCCTTTGTTTTAACTGATAAATATCGAAAGTGTTTGTTACCCCTTATGTTTTTTTTCATGACGACCAATAAAAAACGACAGTGTCACCCCTCAAGTTTCATTTGATAAAAACGACAGTGTTACACCCTTTGTTTTAATTGATAATTATCGACAGTGTTTGTTACCCCTTATGTTTTTTTTCATGACGACCAATAAAAAACGACAGTGTCACCCCATATGTTTTTTTTCATGACGACCAATAAAAAACAACAGTGTTACCCCTTATGTTTTTTTCATGACGACCAAAGAAAAACAACAGTGTTACCCCTTATGTTTTTTTCCCATGATGACTGATGAAAAACAACAGTGTTACTCTTTATATTTTATTTGTCAAGGACAAATTTTTTTTTTTTTCAAATGTGTTTTTTTTCAAGACGACCAATAAAATACGACAGTGTTACCCCTTATATTTTATTTGACAAAAACAACAGTGTTACCCCTTATGTTTTTTTTCATGACGACCAATAAAAAACAAGAGTGTTACCCCTTAAGTTTTTTTTCATGACGACCAATAAAAAATGTTGTTTTTTTTCATGACGACCAATAAAAAACAACAGTGTTATCCCTTATGTTTTCTGACAAAGACAACAGTGTTACCGCTTATGTTTTTTTTCATGACGACCAATAAAAAACAAGAGTGATACCCCTTATGTGTTTTTTCATGACGACCAATAAAAAATGTGTTTTTTTTTCATGACGACCAATAAAAAACAACAGTGTTTTTTTCTTATGTTTTTTTCATGACGACCAAAGAAAAACAACAGTGTTACCCCTTATGTTTTTTTTCATGACGACCAATAAAAAACCACAGTGTTACCCCTTATATTTTATTTGACAAAGACAAGAGTGTTACCCCTTATGTTTTTTTTTCATGACGACCAATAAAAAATGTGTTTTTTTTTCATGACGACCAATAAAAAACAACAGTGTTACCCCTTATGTTTTTATTCATGACGACCAATAAAAAAACAACAGTGTAACCCCTCATGTTTTTTTTCATGACGACAAATAAAAAACAACAGTGTCACCCCTCATGTTTCATTTGATAAAAACGACAGTGTTACCCCCTTTGTTTTAATTGATAAATATCGACAGTGTTTGTTACCCCTTATGTTTTTTTTCATGACGACCAATCAAAAACAAGAGTGTTACCCCTTATGGTTTTTTTCATGACGACCAAAGAAAAACAACAGTGTCACCCCTCATGTTTCATTTAATAAAAACGACAGTGTTACCCCCTTTGTTTTAACTGATAAATATCGAAAGTGTTTGTTACCCCTTATGTTTTTTTTCATGACGACCAATAAAAAACGACAGTGTCACCCCTCAAGTTTCATTTGATAAAAACGACAGTGTTACACCCTTTGTTTTAATTGATAATTATCGACAGTGTTTGTTACCCCTTATGTTTTTTTTCATGACGACCAATAAAAAACGACAGTGTCACCCCATATGTTTTTTTTCATGACGACCAATAAAAAACAACAGTGTTACCCCTTATGTTTTTTTCATGACGACCAAAGAAAAACAACAGTGTTACCCCTTATGTTTTTTTCCCATGATGACTGATGAAAAACAACAGTGTTACTCTTTATATTTTATTTGTCAAGGACAATTTTTTTTTTTTTTCAAATGTGTTTTTTTTCAAGACGACCAATAAAATACGACAGTGTTACCCCTTATATTTTATTTGACAAAAACAACAGTGTTACCCCTTATGTTTTTTTTCATGACGACCAATAAAAAACAAGAGTGTTACCCCTTAAGTTTTTTTTCATGACGACCAATAAAAAACAACAGTGTTATCCCTTATGTTTTTTGACAAAGACAACAGTGTTACCTCTTATGTTTTTTTTCATGACGACCAATAAAAAACAAGAGTGATACCCCTTATGTGTTTTTTCATGACGACCAATAAAAAATGTGTTTTTTTTTCATGACGACCAATAAAAAACAACAGTGTTTTTTTCTTATGTTTTTTTCATGACGACCAAAGAAAAACAACAGTGTTACCCCTTATGTTTTTTTTCATGACGACCAATAAAAAACCACAGTGTTACCCCTTATATTTTATTTGACAAAGACAAGAGTGTTACCCCTTATGTTTTTTTTTCATGACGACCAATAAAAAATGTGTTTTTTTTTCATGACGACCAATAAAAAACAACAGTGTTACCCCTCATGTTTCATTTAATAAAAACGACAGTGTTACCCCCTTTGTTTTAACTGATAAATATCGAAAGTGTTTGTTACCCCTTATGTTTTTTTTCATGACGACCAATAAAAAACGACAGTGTCACCCCTCAAGTTTCATTTGATAAAAACGACAGTGTTACACCCTTTGTTTTAATTGATAATTATCGACAGTGTTTGTTACCCCTTATGTTTTTTTTCATGACGACCAATAAAAAACGACAGTGTCACCCCATATGTTTTTTTTCATGACGACCAATAAAAAACAACAGTGTTACCCCTTATGTTTTTTTCATGACGACCAAAGAAAAACAACAGTGTTACCCCTTATGTTTTTTTCCCATGATGACTGATGAAAAACAACAGTGTTACTCTTTATATTTTATTTGTCAAGGACAATTTCTTTTTTTTTTCAAATGTGTTTTTTTTCAAGACGACCAATAAAATACGACAGTGTTACCCCTTATATTTTATTTGACAAAAACAACAGTGTTACCCCTTATGTTTTTTTTCATGACGACCAATAAAAAACAAGAGTGTTACCCCTTAAGTTTTTTTTCATGACGACCAATAAAAAATGTTTTTTTTTTTTCATGACGACCAATAAAAAACAACAGTGTTATCCCTTATGGTTTTTTTCATGACGACCAAAGAAAAACAACAGTGTCACCCCTCATGTTTCATTTAATAAAAACGACAGTGTTACCCCCTTTGTTTTAACTGATAAATATCGAAAGTGTTTGTTACCCCTTATGTTTTTTTTCATGACGACCAATAAAAAACGACAGTGTCACCCCTCAAGTTTCATTTGATAAAAACGACAGTGTTACACCCTTTGTTTTAATTGATAATTATCGACAGTGTTTGTTACCCCTTATGTTTTTTTTCATGACGACCAATAAAAAACGACAGTGTCACCCCATATGTTTTTTTTCATGACGACCAATAAAAAACAACAGTGTTACCCCTTATGTTTTTTTCATGACGACCAAAGAAAAACAACAGTGTTACCCCTTATGTTTTTTTCCCATGATGACTGATGAAAAACAACAGTGTTACTCTTTATATTTTATTTGTCAAGGACAAATTTTTTTTTTTTTCAAATGTGTTTTTTTTCAAGACGACCAATAAAATACGACAGTGTTACCCCTTATATTTTATTTGACAAAAACAACAGTGTTACCCCTTATGTTTTTTTTCATGACGACCAATAAAAAACAAGAGTGTTACCCCTTAAGTTTTTTTTCATGACGACCAATAAAAAATGTTGTTTTTTTTCATGACGACCAATAAAAAACAACAGTGTTATCCCTTATGTTTTTTGACAAAGACAACAGTGTTACCTCTTATGTTTTTTTTCATGACGACCAATAAAAAACAAGAGTGATACCCCTTATGTGTTTTTTCATGACGACCAATAAAAAATGTGTTTTTTTTTCATGACGACCAATAAAAAACAACAGTGTTTTTTTCTTATGTTTTTTTCATGACGACCAAAGAAAAACAACAGTGTTACCCCTTATGTTTTTTTTCATGACGACCAATAAAAAACCACAGTGTTACCCCTTATATTTTATTTGACAAAGACAAGAGTGTTACCCCTTATGTTTTTTTTTCATGACGACCAATAAAAAATGTGTTTTTTTTTCATGACGACCAATAAAAAACAACAGTGTTACCCCTTATGTTTTTTTTCATGACGACCAATAAAAAACAACAGTGTTACCCCTTATGTTTTTTTCCCATGATGACTGATGAAAAACAACAGTGTTACTCTTTATATTTTATTTGTCAAGGACAATTTTTCTTTTTTTTCAAATGTGTTTTTTTTCAAGACAACCAATAAAATACGACAGTGTTACCCCTTATATTTTATTTGACAAAAACAACAGTGTTACCCCTTATGTTTTTTTTCATGACGACCAATAAAAAACAAGAGTGTTGCCCCTTAAGTTTTTTTTCATGACGACCAATAAAAAATGTTTTTTTTTTTCATGACGACCAATAAAAAACAACAGTGTTATCCCTTATGTTTTTTGACAAAGACAACAGTGTTACCTCTTATGTTTTTTTTCATGATGACCAATAAAAAACAAGAGTGATACACCTTATGTTTTTTTTCATGATGACCAATAAAAAATGTGTTTTTTTTTCATGACGACCAATAAAAAACAACAGTGTTACCCCTTATGTTTTTTTCATGACGACCAAAGAAAAACAACAGTGTTACCCCTTATGTTTTTTTTCATGACGACCAATAAAAAACCACAGTGTTACCCCTTATATTTTATTTGACAAAGACATTAGTGTTACCCCTTATGTTTTTTTTCATGACGACCAATAAAAAACCACAGTGTTACCCCTTGTGTTTTTTGACAAAGACAACAGTGTTACCCCTTATGTTTTTTTTCATGATGACCAATATAAAACAAGAGTGTTACCCCTTATGTTTTTTTTTCATGACGACCAATAAAAAATGTGTTTTTTTTTCATGACGACCAATAAAAAACAACAGTGTTACCCCTTATGTTTTTTTTCATGACGACCAATAAAAAACAACAGTGTTACCCCTTATGTTTTTTTCCCATGATGACTGATGAAAAACAACAGTGTTACTCTTTATATTTTATTTGTCAAGGACAATTTTTTTTTTTTTTCAAATGTGTTTTTTTTCAAGACGACCAATAAAATACGACAGTGTTACCCCTTATATTTTATTTGCCAAAAACAACAGTGTTACCCCTTATGTTTTTTTTCATGACGACCAATAAAAAACAAGAGTGTTACCCCTTAAGTTTTTTTTCATGACGACCAATAAAATTTTTATTTTTTTTTCATGACGACCAATAAAAAACAACAGTGTTATCCCTTATGTTTTTTGACAAAGACAACAGTGTTACCTCTTATGTTTTTTTTCATGACGACCAATAAAAAACAAGAGTGTTACCCCTTATGTTTTTTTTCATGATGACCAATAAAAAACGACAGTGTTACCCCTTATGTTTTATTTGACAAAAACAACAGTGTTACCCCTTATGTTTTTTTTCATGACGACGAATAAAA
The DNA here is from genome assembly GCF_031168955.1 of Gadus macrocephalus. NCBI lineage: Eukaryota > Metazoa > Chordata > Actinopteri > Gadiformes > Gadidae > Gadus > Gadus macrocephalus. The sequence continues at coordinate 5,721,747 of NC_082390.1, read as the reverse complement.
AATGTTTTTTTTTTCATGACAACCAATAGAAAACAACAGTGTTATCACTTATTTTTTTTGACAAAGACAACAGTGTTACCTCTTATGTTTTTTTTCATGACGACCAATAAAAAACAAGAGTGATACCCCTTATGTTTTTTTTCATGACGACCAATAAAAAACAAGTGTTACCCCTTATGTTTTTTTTTATGACGACAAATAAAAAACGACAGTGTTACCCCTTATGTTTTTTTTCATGACGACCAATAAAAAATTGTTTTTTTTTCATGACGACCAATAAAAAACAACAGTGTTACCCCTTATGTTTTTTTCATGACGACCAAAGAAAAACAACAGTGTTACGCTGTATGTTTTTTTTCATGACGACCAATAAAAAACGACAGTGTTACCCCTTATATTTTATTTGACAAAGACAATAGTGTTACCCCTTATGTTTTTTTTCATGACGACCAATAAAAAACAATAGTGTTACCTCTTATGTTTTTTTTCATGACGACCAATAAAAAACAACAGTTTTACCCCTTATGTTTTTTTTCATGACGACCAATAAAAAACGACAGTGTTACCCCTTATGTTGTTTTTCATGATGACCAATAAAAAACCACAGTGTTACCCCTTGTGTTTTTTTACAAAGACAACAGTGTTACCCCTTATGTTTTTTTTCATGAAGACCAATAAAAAACAAGAGTGTTACCCCTTAGGTTTTTTTTCATGACGACCAATAAAAAACAACAGTGTTACCCCTTATGTTTTTTTCATGACGACCAAAGAAAAACAACAGTGTTACCCCTTATGTTTTTTTCCCGTGATGACTGATGAAAAACAACAGTGTTACCCCTTATATTTTATTTGTCAAGGACAATTTTTTTTTTTTTCAAATATGTTTTTTTCATGACGACCAATAAAATACGACAGTGTTACCCCTTATATTTTATTTGACAAAGACAACAGTGTTACCCCTTATGTTTTTTTTCATGACGACCAATAAAAAACAAGAGTGTTACCCCTTATGTTTTTTTTCATGACGACCAATAAAAAACAACAGTGTTACCCCTTATGTTTTTTTTCACGACGACCAATAAAATACAACAGTGTTACCCCTTATGTTTTTTTTCATGACTGCCAATAAAAAACAACGGTGTTACCCCTTATGTTTTTTTTCATGACCACCAATAAAGACAACAGTGTTACCCCTTATGTTTTTTTTTTCATGACGACCAATAAAAAACAACAGTGTTATCCCTTATGTTTTTTTTCATGATGACCAATAAAAAACGACAGTGTTACCCCTTATGTTTTTTTTCATGACGACCAATAAAAAACCACAGTGTTACCCCTTGTGTTTTTTGACAAAAACAACAGTGTTATCCCTTATGTTTTTTTTCTTGACGACCAATATAAAACGACAGTGTTACCCCTCATGTTTTTTTTCATGACGACCAATAAAAAACCACAGTGTTACACCTTGGGTTTTTTGACAAAGACAACAGTGTTACCCCTTATGTTTTTTTTCATGACGACCAATAAAAAACAAAAGTGTTACCCCTTATGTTTTTTTTCATGACGACCAATTTAAAATTTGTTTTTTTTCATGACGACCAATAAAAAACAACAGTGTTACCCCTTGTGTTTTTTTTCATGACGACCAATAAAAAACAACAGTGTTACCCCTTATGTTTTTTTTCATGACCACCAATAAAAAACAACAGTGTTACCCCTTATGTTTTTTTTCATGACTGCCACTAAAAAACAACAGTGTTACCCCTTATGTTTTTTTTCATGACCACCAATAAAAAGCAACAGTCTTATCCCTTATGTTTATTTCATGACGGCCGATAAAAAACAACAGAGTTACCCCTCATGTTTTCCAATAAAAATCCACAGTGGTACCCCTGTCTACGTTTTTGCGGGGATCCGAACCTGAGCTGTTTAGTGTGTTAACCTCCGAACTTATCAATGCACCATCAAGACACTGAATAAATTCTTCAAAATGTTTTTACTTGGCTTTATAATTCGCAGGAAATAGAGATAAGAGTCTTCCAACAGAGGACATCATCCGGACTTGAACCCCGGTCTGCAGGGGGTTAGGCAGAGTGCACTCCACTGCACCACTGTGGCGATGACAATACACAATAATCAATCATCAATAAAGAGGATATACATGACATTAAAATGTAAGTGTGTGTTTCTATTATTTCCTTCTTTTTTTTTTCATGACGACCAATAAAGAACGAGTGTTACCCCTTATGGTTTTTTTCGTGACTGCCAATAAAAAACAACAGTGTTACCCCTTATGTTTTTTGTCATTACCCCTTTTGTTTTTTTTCCTGACGACCAATAAAAAACAACATTGTTACCCTTTGTTTTTTTTCATGACTGCCAATAAAAAACGACAGTGTTACCCCCAATGTTTTATTTGATAAATATCGACAGTGTTACCCCTTATGTTTATTTCATGACGGCCGATAAAAAACGACAGATTTACCCCTCATGTTTTCCAATAAAAAACCACAGTGGTACCCCTGTCAACATTTTTGCAGGGATCCGAACCTGAGCTGTTTAGTGTGTTAACCGCCGAACTTATCAATGCACCATCAAGACACTGAATAAAGTCTTCAAAATGTTTTTACTTGACTTTATAATTCGCAGGAAATAGAGATAAGAGTCTTCCAACAGAGGACATCATCCGGACTTGAACCCCGGTCTCCAGGGGGTTAGGCAGAGTGCACTCCACTGCACCACTGAGGAGATGACAATACACAATAATCAATCATCAATAAAGAGGATATACATGACATTAAAATGTAAGTGTGTATTTACATTATTCCCTCATATTTTTTTTCATGACGACCAATAAAAAACGACAGTGTTACCCCTTATGGTTTTTTCATGAACTGATAACAAACGACAGTGTTACCCCTTATGTTTTTTTTCATGACGACCAATAAAAAACAAGAGTGTTACCCCTTATGTTTTTTTTCATGACGACCAATAAAAAATGTTTTATTTTTTCATGACGACCAATAAAAAACAACAGTGTTACCCCTTATATTTTATTTGACAAAGACAACAGTGTTACCCCTTATGTTTTTTTTTTCATGACGACCAATAAAAAACAACAGTGTTACCCCTTATGTTTTTTTTCATGACGACCAATAAAAAACAACAGTGTTACCCCTTATGTTTTTTTTCATGACCACCAATAAAAAACAACAGTGTTATCCCTTATGTTTTTTTTCATGACGACCAATAAAAAACAACAGTGTTACCCCTTATGTTTTTTTTCATGACCACCAATAAAAAACAACAGTGTTACCCCTTATGTTTTTTTTCATGAAGACCAATAAAAAACAACAGTGTTACCCCTTATGTTTTTTTCATGACGACCAAAGAAAAACAACAGTGTTACCCCTTATGTTTTTTTCCCGTAATGACTGATGAAAAACAACAGTGTTACCCCTTATATTTTATTTGTCAAGGACAATTTTTTTTTTTTTTCAAATATGTTTTTTTCATGACGACCAATAAAATACGACAGTGTTACCCTGTGTATTTTATTTGACAAAGACAACAGTGTTACCCCTTATGTTTTTTTTCATGACGACCGATAAAAAACAACAGTGTTACCCCTTATGTTTTTTTTCATGACGACCAATAAAAAACAACAGTGTTACCCCTTAATAGAGATAAGAGTCTTCCAACAGAGGACATCATCCGGACTTGCACCCCGGTCTCCAGGGGGTTAGGCAGAGTACACTCCACTGCACCACTGAGGAGATGACAATACACAATAATCAATCATCAATAAAGAGGATATACATGACATTAAAATGTAAGTGTGTATTTACATTATTCCCTTATATTTTTTTTCATGACGACCAATAAAAAACGACAGTGTTACCCCTTATGGTTTTTTCATGAACTGATAACAAACGACAGTGTTACCCCTTATGTTTTTTTTCATGACGACCAATAAAAAACAAGAGTGTTACCCCTTATGTTTTTTTTCATGACGACCAATAAAAAATGTTTTATTTTTTCATGACGACCAATAAAAAACAACAGTGTTACCCCTTATATTTTATTTGACAAAGACAACAGTGTTACCCCTTATGTTTTTTTTCATGACGACCAATAAAAAACAACAGTGTTACCCCTTATGTTTTTTTTCATGACGACCAATAAAAAACAACAGTGTTACCCCTTATGTTTTTTTTCATGACCACCAATAAAAAACAACAGTGTTATCCCTTATGTTTTTTTTCATGACGACCAATAAAAAACAACAGTGTTACCCCTTATGTTTTTTTTCATGACCACCAATAAAAAACAACAGTGTTACCCCTTATGTTTTTTTTCATGAAGACCAATAAAAAACAACAGTGTTACCCCTTATGTTTTTTTCATGACGACGAAAGAAAAACAACAGTGTTACCCCTTATGTTTTTTTCCCGTAATGACTGATGAAAAACAACAGTGTTACCCCTTATATTTTATTTGTCAAGGACAATTTATTTATTTTTTCAAATATGTTTTTTTCATGACGACCAATAAAATACGACAGTGTTACCCTGTGTATTTTATTTGACAAAGACAACAGTGTTACCCCTTATGTTTTTTTTCATGACGACCGATAAAAAACAACAGTGTTACCCCTTATGTTTTTTTTCATGACGACCAATAAAAAATGTTTTATTTTTTCATGACGACCAATAAAAAACAACAGTGTTACCCCTTATATTTTATTTGTCAAGGACAATTTTTTTTTTTTTCAAATATGTTTTTTTCATGACGACCAATAAAATACGACAGTGTTACCCTGTATATTTTATTTGACAAGGACAACAGTGTTACCCCTTATGTTGTTTTTCATGACGACCAATAAAAAACCACAGTGTTACCCCTTGTGTTTTTTGACAAAGACAACAGTGTTACCCCTTATGTTTTTTTTCATGAAGACCAATAAAAAACAAGAGTGTTACCCCTTATGTTTTTTTCCCGTTATGACTGATGAAAAACAACAGTGAAAAAACAGTGAAAAACAACTTATATTTTATTTGTCAAGGACAATTTTTTTTTTTTTTTCAAATATGTTTTTTTCATGACGACCAATAAAATACGACAGTGTTACCCCTTATATTTTATTTGACAAAGACAACAGTGTTACCCCTTATGTTTTTTTTCATGACGACCAATAAAAAACAACAGTGTTACCCCTTATGTTTTTTTTCATGACGACCAATAAAATACAACGGTGTTACCCCTTATGTTTTTTTTCATGACAACCAATAAAATACAACAGTGTTACCCCTTATGTTTTTTTTCATGACTGCCAATAAAAAACAACAGTGTTACCCCTTATGTTTTTTTTCATGACCACCAATAAAAAACAACAGTGTTATCCCTTATGTTTTTTTTCATGACGACCAATGAAAAACGACAGTGTTACCCCTTATGTTTTTTTTCATGACGTTTTTTTTCATGTGTTTTTTGACAAAGACAACAGTGTTACCCCTTATGTTTTTTTTCATGACGACCAAAGAAAAACAACAGTGTTACCCCTTATGTTTTTTTCCCGTGATGACCAATAAAATACGACAGTGTTACCCCTTATATTTAATTTGACAAAGACAACAGTGTTACCCCTTATGTTTTTTTTCATGACGACCAATAAAATACAACAGTGTTACCCCTTATGTTTTTTTTCATGACCACCAATAAAAAACAACAGTGTTACCCCTCATGTTTTTTTTCATGACGACCAATAAAAAACAAGAGTGTTACCCCTTATGTTTTTTTTCATGACGACCAATAAAAAACAACAGTGTTACCCCTTATGTTTTTTTTCATGACGACCAATAAAATACAACAGTGTTACCCCCTATGTTTTTTTTCATGACTGCCAATAAAAAACAACAGTGTTACCCCTTATGTTTTTTTTCATGACCACCAATAAAAAACAACAGTGTTACCCCTTATGTTTTTTTTCATGACCACCAATAAAAAACAACAGTGTTATCCCTTATGTTTTTTTTCATGACGACCAATAAAAAACAACAGTGTTACCCCTTATGTTTTTTTCCCGTGATGACCAATAAAATACGACAGTGTTACCCCTTATATTTAATTTGACAAAGACAACAGTGTTACCCCTTATGTTTTTTTTCATGACGACCAATAAAATACAACAGTGTTACCCCTTATGTTTTTTTTCATGACCACCAATAAAAAACAACAGTGTTACCCCTCATGTTTTTTTTCATGACGACCAATAAAAAACAAGAGTGTTACCCCTTATGTTTTTTTTCATGACGACCAATAAAAAACAACAGTGTTACCCCTTATGTTTTTTTTCATGACGACCAATAAAATACAACAGTGTTACCCCCTATGTTTTTTTTCATGACTGCCAATAAAAAACAACAGTGTTACCCCTTATGTTTTTTTTCATGACCACCAATAAAAAACAACAGTGTTACCCCTTATGTTTTTTTTCATGACCACCAATAAAAAACAACAGTGTTATCCCTTATGTTTTTTTTCATGACGACCAATAAAAAACCACAGTGTTACCCCTTATGTTTTTTTTCATGACGACCAATAAAAAACCACAGTGTTACCCCTTGTGTTTTTTGACAAAGACAACAGTGTTACCCCTTATGTTTTTTTTCATGACGACCAATAAAAAACCACAGTGTTACCCCTTGTGTTTTTTGACAAAGACAACAGTGTTACCCCTTATGTTTTTTTTCATGACGGCCAAAGAAAAACAACAGTGTTACCCCTTATGTTTTTTTCCCATGATGACTGATGAAAAACAACAGTGTTACCCCTTATATTTTATTTGTCAAGGACAATTTTTTTTTTTTTTCAAATATGTTTTTTTCATGACGACCAATAAAATACGACAGTGTTACCCCTTATATTTTATTTGACAAAGACAACAGTGTTACCCCTTATGTTTTTTTTCATGACGACCAATAAAATACAACAGTGTTACCCCTTATGTTTTTTTTCATGACTGCCAATAAAAAACAACAGTGTTACCCCTTATGTTTTTTTTCATGACCACCAATAAAAAACAACAGTGTTATCCCTTATGTTTTTTTTCATGACGACCAATAAAAAACCACAGTGTTACCCCTTGTGTTTTTTGACAAAGACAACAGTGTTACCCCTTATGTTTTTTTTCATGACGACCAATAAAAAACAAGAGTGTTACCCCTCATGTTTTTTTTCATGACGACCAATAAAAAATGTTTTTTTTTTCATGACGACCAATAAAAAACAACATTGTTACCCCTTATGTTTTTTTTCATGACGACCAATAAAAAACAACAGTGTTACCCCTTATGTTTTTTTCATGACGACCAAAGAAAAACAACAGTGTTACCCCTTATGTTTTTTTCCCATGATGACTGATGAAAAACAACAGTGTTATATTTTATTTGTCAAGGACAATTTCTTTTTTTTTTTTAAATATGTTTTTTTCATGACGACCAATAAAATACGACAGTGTTACCCCTTATTGTTTTTTTCATGATGACCAAAGAAAAAATGACAGTGTCACCCCTCATGTTTCATTTGATAAAAACGACAGTGTTACCCCCTATGTTGTAATTGATAAATATCGACAGCATTACCCCCTATGTTTTTTTTCATGACGACCAATAAAAAACAACAGTGTTACCCCTTATGTTTTTTTTCATGACGACCAATAAAAAATGTTTTATTTTTTCATTACGACCAATAAAAAACAACAGTGTTACCCCTTATATTTTATTTGTCAAGGACAATTTTTTTTTTTTTCAAATATGTTTTTTTCATGACGACCAATAAAATACGACAGTGTTACCCTGTATATTTTATTTGACAAGGACAACAGTGTTACCCCTTATGTTGTTTTTCATGACGACCAATAAAAAACCACAGTGTTACCCCTTGTGTTTTTTGACAAAGACAACAGTGTTACCCCTTATGTTTTTTTTCATGAAGACCAATAAAAAACAAGAGTGTTACCCCTTATGTTTTTTTTCCCGTTATGACTGATGAAAAACAACAGTGAAAAAACAGTGAAAAACAACTTATATTTTATTTGTCAAGGACAATTTTTTTTTTTTTTTTAAATATGTTTTTTTCATGACGACCAATAAAATACGACAGTGTTACCCCTTATATTTTATTTGACAAAGACAACAGTGTTACCCCTTATGTTTTTTTTCATGACGACCAATAAAAAACAACAGTGTTACCCCTTATGTTTTTTTTCATGACGACCAATAAAATACAACGGTGTTACCCCTTATGTTTTTTTTCATGACAACCAATAAAATACAACAGTGTTACCCCTTATGTTTTTTTTCATGACTGCCAATAAAAAACAACAGTGTTACCCCTTATGTTTTTTTTCATGACCACCAATAAAAAACAACAGTGTTATCCCTTATGTTTTTTTTCATGACGACCAATGAAAAACGACAGTGTTACCCCTTATGTTTTTTTTCATGACGACCAATAAAAAACCACAGTGTTACCCCTTGTGTTTTTTGACAAAGACAACAGTGTTACCCCTTATGTTTTTTTTCATGACGACCAAAGAAAAACAACAGTGTTACCCCTTATGTTTTTTTCCCGTGATGACTGATGAAAAACAACAGTGTTACCCCTTATATTTTATTTGTCAAGGACAATTTTTTTTTTTTTTCAAATGTTTTTTTCATGACGACCAATAAAATACGACAGTGTTACCCCTTATATTTAATTTGACAAAGACAACAGTGTTACCCCTTATGTTTTTTTTCATGACTGCCAATAAAAAACAACAGTGTTACCCCTTATGTTTTTTTTCATGACCACCAATAAAAAACAACAGTGTTACCCCTCATGTTTTTTTTCATGACGACCAATAAAAAACAAGATTGTTACCCCTTATGTTTTTTTTCATGACGACCAATAAAAAACAACAGTGTTACCCCTTATGTTTTTTTTCATGACGACCAATAAAATACAACAGTGTTACCCCTTATGTTTTTTTTCATGACTGCCAATAAAAAACAACAGTGTTACCCCTTATGTTTTTTTTCATGACCACCAATAAAAAACAACAGTGTTACCCCTTATGTTTTTTTTCATGACCACCAATAAAAAACAACAGTGTTATCCCTTATGTTTTTTTTCATGACGACCAATAAAAAACCACAGTGTTACCCCTTATGTTTTTTTTCATGACGACCAATAAAAAACCACAGTGTTACCCCTTGTGTTTTTTGACAAAGACAACAGTGTTACCCCTTATGTTTTTTTTCATGACGACCAATAAAAAACCACAGTGTTACCCCTTGTGTTTTTTGACAAAGACAACAGTGTTACCCCTTATGTTTTTTTTCATGACGGCCAAAGAAAAACAACAGTGTTACCCCTTATGTTTTTTTCCCATGATGACTGATGAAAAACAACAGTGTTACCCCTTATATTTTATTTGTCAAGGACAATTTTTTATTTTTTTCAAATATGTTTTTTTCATGACGACCAATAAAATACGACAGTGTTACCCCTTATATTTTATTTGACAAAGACAACAGTGTTACCCCTTATGTTTTTTTTCATGACGACCAATAAAATACAACAGTGTTACCCCTTATGTTTTTTTTCATGACTGCCAATAAAAAACAACAGTGTTACCCCTTATGTTTTTTTTCATGACCACCAATAAAAAACAACAGTGTTATCCCTTATGTTTTTTTTCATGACGACCAATAAAAAACCACAGTGTTACCCCTTGTGTTTTTTGACAAAGACAACAGTGTTACCCCTTATGTTTTTTTTCATGACGACCAATAAAAAACAAGAGTGTTACCCCTCATGTTTTTTTTCATGACGACCAATAAAAAATGTTTTTTTTTTCATGACGACCAATAAAAAACAACATTGTTACCCCTTATGTTTTTTTTCATGACGACCAATAAAAAACAACAGTGTTACCCCTTATGTTTTTTTCATGACGACCAAAGAAAAACAACAGTGTTACCCCTTATGTTTTTTTCCCATGATGACTGATGAAAAACAACAGTGTTATATTTTATTTGTCAAGGACAATTTCTTTTTTTTTTTTAAATATGTTTTTTTCATGACGACCAATAAAATACGACAGTGTTACCCCTTATTGTTTTTTTCATGATGACCAAAGAAAAAATGACAGTGTCACCCCTCATGTTTCATTTGATAAAAACGACAGTGTTACCCCCTATGTTGTAATTGATAAATATCGACAGCATTACCCCTTTTGTTTTTTTCATGACGACCGATAAAAAACGACAGTGTTACCCCTTATGTTTCATTTGATAAAAACGACAGTGTTGCCCCTCATATTTCATTTGATTAAAACAACACTTGTGTTTTTTTTCATGACGACCAAAGAAAAACAACAGTGTTACCCCTTAGTTTTTTTTCATGACGACCAATAAAAAACAACATTGTTACAAGCAATCTCAGAAAACATTATTGGGTTTATTTTTATTCTCCTTCTATCCATTTTTATTTACATCTATATTTGTCCCTCTCTTTATTTCTTATTCCATCCATCTTTATCGAATTGTTATTCTTTCACTTTTTTCTCGATGTTCTCCATCTGTTGTTGTGCCATTTCTTTTCTCGTCACTTTTATTCTCGATAGCCTCATCTCCGCACCATTTTTCTCTCACTTCTTTGTCTAGAATATTTCGTTCTCCATCTTTTCTATCACTATTTTATATTGATTTTGTCATTCACATTAACCTTTTTCACACTACTTTTTTCTCGCTGTGTTCAACCTTTTCCCTCACTCAATTTTCTCGATTGAAAATATAATATTGTTATACTCTACCTCCATCTAGTGGTATTCATTGAGAGCTACAACATAATAACCTCGACGAGTCGCCCAAACTTGACCCAGAGACCCATTTTAGCCGGTATTTAATGTTTGGTATTTACTTCAATTATGAGGATGTTGATCTACAGGAATCTAGTAATCTGATAAACATAGGCGTACATATTTGACCTATATTGAATTTGCAACACATTGTTATTTTGTGGTAATGGCAAAGTTAGCTGTTCCTGCTGAATGCATTTATTTAAAATAGGTCAAACAGTGGAAATCTCAAGCCTTTTGTAGTCTTATCCTGAATAAGTCTTGAGAATCTATCAATCCTCCAACTTTTTGTCCAACACTATGTTTTTGTTGACGCTAGGGTTCACTATTTACTCCGTTAATTGCACACCACGCACACGCATACGCATACGCACAAGCACACACAGCAAATAATGTTTGATCACAAATTAATTTTGCAAATTCATTTATGGACAATGACCAATCATTGATGTCTCATCTCTAAAGAACGTCTTGTAATTTCGCATTTGAATCTGGTTCTTCTTGACACACACATGCAAGTGTTGCTCTTATTGTTCTGAAGCACATTGTACAACAAGTTCTCATGGAACACGTTTTGGAACAAGCCATAGCACTGGTGGTGAATGTGTTGAAATCAAGTGAAGAGTGGTTGT
>NC_082390.1:5700203-5705203 GCF_031168955.1 Gadus macrocephalus | reverse complement strand
ATGATTCCTTTCTATAGCCCATACAGACAGGAGACGCCACACCTCTCTGCCAAGGGCAGTTAGGGCGGGGCGTCTCGCTCAGGGACACCTCGACACTCCGGGGCTCGAACCAGCAACCTCTCGGTTACCAGCCAACCCGCTCTACCTTCTGAGCTACTGCCGCCCCAGTGGGCTGCGTGAGGCCAGGCAGGAGTTTCAGCGAGTTCAGCCATGTTGGTGTGACGTTGATGTTGGGAGGGGGGGAGGGGGGGGTTGTTCTCTCACCTGGGTCCAAGCCCCGGTCATCCAGGTGTGGAGGCAAGGTGCTCCTCTACACGCCTGCCGGGAGGGGGGCCGGGAGGGGGAGGAGGCCCCACAGTGGTCCTCCTGAACGGGGGTCATCCCGGGACCCACGCAGCCCACCGCCCTGCCCGTCGTCCCCGGGGCCCCACAGGTGGCGTTGCACTGTGGGAGAGAGAGAGACACCGCCGGTACGGCCTCCTTTAGAGAACCTGAATGGTTTTTGAAGTGCTGTACGGACGATTTACATCAGGGCAATGTTTTGACCCTGATCCCACGCTCTCGACGTAAACTCGCCCCATAATGTCCGAAAGTATACAATATATATGCCAAGATATATAAGTAGATATTCAATACATTTTTGACATCACAAATTGCTCTTCCCCTTTCAAAACTAAAATCTTCTCCAGCTCCTTATTCGTTGGAGCATTCATCAAACTTAAAAAAAAAAGAGTGAAAGAATTGCTCTCTTGTCGATATAATGATGCAAAAAAAAACAACACATGCGACTCAAATCTTCTACCCTGTCCTTGACTCCAAAACGATCCGTTTTCTCACTCGCCCCGATCCAACCCTCCGTACAGCAGAGAAGCGCTGAGCTCGGCAAGGTTCTGCTCACGACTCGGGGGCTGACCTAAGGTCTGATGCCAGATGATAGGCAGTGGGGGCAGTGTTGTACTTTGAAGCCCGCACTGGGATGGTTCTCATTCAACCCTCCAGGCCCCCCCCAAACCCTGCTAACTGGGAGCCGCCACAGAGACAGATGTGCCCCTAATAGTCCTGCAGACATGCGGACGTCATGTTTGATGTCATTGCTTACGACATGGCTCTGCTTACTCCGAACGACGACCAGACACCCGAATGAAACAGATTTTTCCCTTGGTGTGGGAACGTCCGTGAGGTCAGATATTTGGGTGTGAAGGTCCACTTAGCCCTGCTAGCATGCGTTGTGTTCTTCTTGTCCATGCCGGTGCCAGCGAAAGAGATCTAGTGGCTAAACTATACACTGTTCATCAGGTTCTTTAGTACATAAAAGGAGTCTAAACATGTGCATACTTTTCCACATCACTGGTGGACGCCACGCTAATTCCTTACATGGAACTCTTTTTAGCTACTTGAGCTACTAGCACTGAGCAGGACACAGACGCACGCACGCACGCACGCACACACACACACACACACACACACACCACATCACACACCCACACACACAAACACACACATTGCTGCTACAGGGGCATATTAACGTGATCCTTCACAAAGAGATGCTAATCAAGAGCAAAACAGAATCATGTGACACAGGAACATCATGCCATCTTCACTAAAACAGATAGAGAGACATAAAGAGACATAAAGAACGACAGAGCGAGTGATAAATAGTTTCAAATTTAAGAGTAGAGAGTGGAGCTTGGTGATGTAAAATTGTATTATCCTGGGGAAATCTTGGAATAAAAGATACTATTGCGAGCATCCTCATCCTCATCCTCATCCGCTTATCCGGGGTCGGGTCGCGGGGGGAGCAGCTCAAGCAGGGGGCCCCAGACTCCCCTTTCCCGGGCCACATTGACCAGCTCTGACGGGGGGATCCCGAGGCGTTCCCAGGCCAGTGTTGAGATATAATCTCTCCACCTAGTCCTGGGTCTTCCCCGAGGTCTCCTCCCCACTGGACGTGCCTGAAACACCTCCCAAGGAAGGCGCCCAGTGGGCATCCTTACCAGATGCCCGAACCACCTCAGCTGACTCCTTTCTAAGTAAAGGAGCAGCGGCTCTAATCCGAGTTCCTCACGGATGGCTGAGCTTCTCACCCTATCCCTAAGGGAGACGCCAGCCACCCTTCTGAGAAAACTCATCTCGGCCGCTTGTACCCGCGCTCTCGTCCTTTCGGTCATCACCCAGCCCTCATGACCATAGGTGAGGATAGGAACGAAGATCGACCGGTAGATCGAGAGCTTTGCCTTGCGGCTCAGCTCTCTTTTCGTTACAACGGTGCGGTAAAGCGAACGCAATACCGCCCCCGCTGCTCCGATTCTCCGGCCAATCTCACGCTCCATAGTACCCTCACTCGCGAACAAGACCCCGAGGTACTTGAACTCCTTCACTTGGGCTAAGGACTCATTTCCTACCCGGAGTAAGCAATCCACCGGTTTCCTGCTAAGAGTCATGGCCTCAGATTTAGCGGTGCTGATCCTCATCCCAGCCGATTCACACTCGGCCGCCAGCCGATCCAGTGAGTGCTGAAGGTCACAGGCCGATGATCCAATGAGGACCACATCATCTGCAAAAAGCAGTGACGAGATCCTCAGACCACCGAACTGCAACCCCTCCCCACCACGACTACGCCTCGATATCCTGTCCATGTATATCACAAACAGGATTGGTGACAAGGCGCAGCCCTGGCGGAGACCAGCACCCACTGAGAAAGAAACTGACTGGCTGCCGAGAACACGAACACAGCTCTCGCTTTGGGAGTACAAAGATTGGATGGCCCTGAGGATAGACCCCCTTACCCCATACTCCCGCAGCACCTCCCACAGTTTCTCCCGGGGGACCCGGTCATACGCCTTCTCCAGATCCACAAAACACATGTAGACCGGATGGGCATACTCCCAGGCCCCCTCCAGGATCCTTGCGAGAGTGAAGAGCTGGTCCGTAGTTCCACGTCCGGGGCGAAAACCGCATTGTTCCTCTTCAATCTGAGGTTCGACGATCGGCCGAACCCTCCTTTCCAGCACCTTGGAGTAGACTTTACCAGGGAGGCTGAGAAGTGTGATACCCCGGTAATTGGCACACACTCTCTGGTCCCCCTTTTTGAACAGGGGAACCACCACCCCGGTTTGCCACTCCTTTGGCACTGTACCCGACTCCCACGCGATGTTGAATAGGCGTGTCAACCATGACAGCCCCTCAACACCCAGAGCCTTTAGCATTTCTGGCTGGATCTCATCAATCCCTGGGGCTTTGCCACTGCGGAGATGTTTGACTACCTCAGTGACCTCCACCAGGGAAATTGACGACGAAACACCATCAACCTCGAGCTCTGCCTCCAACATAGAGGGCGTGTTATTCGGATTCAGGAGTTCCTCAAAGTGTTCCTTCCAACGTCCGACGACCTCCTCAGTTGAGGTCAACAGAGTCCCATCCTTACTGTACACAGCTTGGATGGTTCCCCGTTTCCCCCTCCTGAGGTGCCGGATAGTCTTCCAGAAACACTTTGGTGCCGACCGAAAGTCCTTCTCCATGGCCTCTCCGAACTTCTCCCACACCCGCTGCTTAGCCTCCGACACGGCAGCCGCTGCAGCCCTTCGAGCCTGTCGGTACCCTGCAACCGAGTCAGGAGTCCTCCAGGATATCATATCCCGGAAGGCCTCCTTCTTCAGTCGGACGGCTTCCCTGACCACCGTAGTCCACCACGGTGTCCGAGGGTTACCGCCCCTTGAGGAGCCTAAGACCCTGAGGCCACAGCTAGCCACCGCAGCTTCAGCATTGGAGGCTTTGAACACCGCCCACTCCGGCTCAATGCCCCCAACCTCCACAGGAATGCCAGAAAAGCTCCGCCGGAGGTGTGAGTTGAAGATACCTAGGACGGGGGCCTCCTCCAGACGTTCCCAGGTCACCCGCACTACTCGTTTGGGCTTACCAGGTCTATCCGGAAATTTCCCCCATTCCCTGATCCAACTCACAACCAGATGGTGGTCGGTTGACAGTTCCGCCCCTCTCTTTACCCGAGTGTCCAAAACATGCGGCCTCAGATCAGATGACACGATATTGCGAGCAGTCAAACACTATTATGATGTTATTTAGGGTAATGAAGGTTTGCATTTGGCATCAGAAAATGTTGGTCAATGAAATACATTATAATCTCACGTCACTTCAGTCTAAATAGGTTAAGGTATAGGGGGAAAGTCAGAGGCATAAGGGTAAGAGAGGGAGAGAGAGTCATGACACTGGAGAGAGAGAGAGAGAGAGAGAGAGAGAGAGAGAGAGAGAGAGAGAGAGAGAGAGAGAGAGAGAGAGAGAGAGAGAGAGAAAGAGAGAGAGAGAGATGGGATATCTTACATCTTGCCATTCTCCAGTCAGCCAGGTGTAGCGAGGGCACTCGCTGGTGAGGCAGGCCTGGTGGTCAGCGGGCCGGGTGTGGGGGTCGCAGCGCTCCGGGCCCACACGCCCGCTGCCCTTCAGTCGGCAGTAGACGTGACGGCTCTGCAGCCCCGGCCCACAGCTCACAGAACACTGGGACACCAGGACACAAGAGAATAGGGTTTAGTGTCAAGCCGGGAATTAGCTTTTTGTCTTTAACCTGGAGCTCATTCCACAAATGCGTAATTGTTTTGTCTGGTTTAATGCAACCTGTGGTTTTGTGTCTGAGTGAGTGATTGTGTGTGTGTGTGTGTGTGTGTGTGTGTGTGTGTGTGTGTGTGTGTGTGTGTGTGTGTGTGTGTGTGTGTGTGTGTGTGTGTGTGTGTGTGTGTGTGCGTGCGTGCGTGCGTGCGTGCGTGCGTGCGTGCGTGCGTGCGTGCGTGTGTGTGTGCGTGTGTACGTGCATGTGTGTGCTTGCGTGTGTGCGCGTGTGTCAGGCTGGTACCTGCAAAGAGGACACACATGCAGTCAGTGTCCCTATATTTCTCCCTCTACTTTGCATCAGTGTGTAAATGATACTGTTGAAGGGGAAGTCACATGACCCACTTCCACAATGACGCACTATTATCATCCCAGGATATCTG
>NC_082390.1:5680203-5695203 GCF_031168955.1 Gadus macrocephalus | reverse complement strand
TTAAGCCCACCACAGAAGAAGAAAAAAGGTTCCAATGCATTTCTCAGGGCCGGCCAACGCCATAGCCCTACTCTACTCGCCATGTGGAATGCGCTGCGCTATTTAACCTGTAAACAGAGGGATTACTCCCCAAACCCCCCCCCCCCCCTCAGCAGGCTGGAGACCAGAGGGGAACCAGGAAGACCGGACTCAGACAGAGACTAGGAGGACTGAGTGCGGCTAGACGGGACATCTGGATCCCGTTAGGGGGGGTGAGGAGGGGAGAGGTGAGGTGAGGGGGGGAGAGTGGGTGAGAGAGGAGGCGGAAGAAGATGGCAGGAAGAGGAAGAAGAAGCGGAGGAGGAGAAGGGGTACAAATAAATATGAGCCATGCTTTGACTCGGATTGGTCATGCTCTGACTCGCGCGTGGAGGTCCCTGTGGGGGAAAGTGTCTGTCAGATGTAAATCGAAAATACTGTCACTGATTTTTTTTTTTTGAAGTAGTGTGAAATGATGCGGCCAGACTGCAATTAGGGTGGCGGGTGTTTCCGTGCCCGTGGACAAAAGCCGCTCGGGAATATTTAGCATGCTGGAAATGGAAGGCCGTTTATCTGCGACGATGCAGATTTTTCTTTTGGTTCGTAGCACATTTTCCAGTCCAGATAATAAACATAATATCGCACTGTTCTGTCCACTAATTGTGACCGCAGAGCGTTGCATAACTCTAAACTCCTGTCACGTCTCCACACGTTCGTGACAAGGGGTGGACTCGGACTCATACTGTATGGACGCGTGCGATGATGGAAGGAATTCTTCTTCTTTTGATTCAAATCTTTCCGTATACATTTCCTTTTAGTGCACTTTTTTTTGAATTGTAATCAATCAGTCTTTCTCCGAGACAGATCTGAGGGAGACAATTCTGTTTTAGGATCTCTCTATCTCTCTCTCCATTAGTTTAAGTTTCAGTGTGGGGGCAGACGTTGACACTGTACACACATGCATCCCCCAGGTTGTAATTACTAAGGCATTTTAAACACAGGGCTGTGTCAGCTGACGGTGTGGATGGCTGGAGGTGGATGGTGGGTGGGTGTGGTGGGGGTGGGGGTGGGGGGAGGTAGGACATCAAAGCCCGCCCGGAGCTCAGGGACAGGAACCTAAGTGTGGAGGATTCACATACCCGGTACATGATAAGTGCAACTCAGCCCCTTCCGCCTCAGACACAAGCAAATATGTTAGAGAGAGAGAGAGAGAGAGAGAGAGAGAGAGAGAGAGAGAGAGAGAGAGAGAGAGAGAGAGAGAGAGAGAGAGAGAGAGAGAGAGAGAGAGAGAGAGAGAGGGAGAGGGAGAGAGAGAGAGAGAGAGAGAGAGAGAGAGGGAGAGAGGGAGAGAGAGAGAGAGAGAGAGAGAGAGAGAGAGAGAGACTGGCCCCTCCTTACTGCTGTAAAAGTAGAGAGGGGGAAAAAAAACTCGGGAAAGAGAGGGAGGGAGAAAAAGAAAAAAAAGAAGCAAAGGAATTGCAGCCATACGGGCTGTGCTTCTTGGCTGAACTGTATCTTCCTCCTCCGCCGCCACCACCAACACCACCACCACCACCACCACCACCACCCCCACCACCATCGGCACCTCCTCCTCCTCCAAAAAAAAACCCCCTCATCTGCCAGCCATTAGCTAATCAGCGGCGCAGGAGCACGGGGGAAAACCGGGGGGACGGGAGCGACCGAGCGGACCAAGGAGACTCTACCACCGAGGGAGAGCCTGGAGAGACGAAGGACCCAGGACTCAGGCCTCGGTGGTCGGACGCCCACACACCCCTCACTCAGCCACAGCCCGCCCAGGTAAGACTCTTTCTCTTCCACCTATTGTAGCTCGAAGCTGGGGTAGAGGGGGATAGACTGTACTGTTTACCGTCAATGGAGGACTGTTATAGACTTCTATAGATAGCTGCTGTAAACAAGGCTTCGGAGCGCAGGGAACAACAGAGGAGAGAGAGAGAGAGAGAGAGAGAGAGAGAGAGAGGGAGAGGGTCGCTCATGCTTTGAGTTCTGTGAAATGTTTGCTGTTCGACATCGCCGCGGGGATGATCGTGATTTGCGTGATGATCGATAACCTCTTGCTTTGGCGAAGACGCAGATTTACGATTTCTTTTAACACAGAGCGAGGTGAAAATTGAGAAATTCACACGGAGAGACTTCTAGATTACCACAGCATAACGGCAATTCATTCAGGGGGGGGACTGGGGGGAGAACCCCAAAAGGAGAGGAGGAGAATACCAGTGATAAAAATAATACTGGCGTACAAAAAAAAGCTACTATTTGCAGCAACAACCGCACAATCGTACGACTTGACTTTACCACAATGTCGGAAAAACACTTGTACAAAAGTGCCCCCCCCCCCCCCCCCCCCCCCCCGCAGCCCAAACCCCCAAACCCACACAAGAAAAACAACAGATCAGGTCAGAGCATTGCAGAGAAGGAGATAAGTGATATTTAGGAACGTGAAAGCCATACTTAAACAGCAGGCAGCAGCAGCCCCAGCCTGGGCTGCGTGGGGCTCTCAAGCGGCATTCCTGCGCTGTAGCGCTGGTGTTTCAGGGGGGCCCCGCAGCAGCTCATGTCATTGAGTGCCAAACCGAATCCGGCTAATTTATGTTTGTTCTGCTCTGTATGCTGAGCGGGTGGTACAACAGCCGCGGGGGCGCATGTGGAAGAGGCTGATAAGAAGACTTTGGGTTTAATTGTTTGATTCTAACGATAGTGATGGAGGGGGGAAAAAAAGGACCGGATGAAGAAAAAAAAAAAAGTCTAAATTACAACTGGATTCTGGGTACCAGAGGCTATTAGTGTATTATGATTGTGTAATGATATAATTATTACGAATACCGACAAATATTTAAAATCGATGGATCTATGAGCACTGTAGGACTGGCTGAAGCTGAAACCAAGATGGCCGCCCCTCTGAGTGCTGACCAGCAGGTAAGAGGACAAGGCAACAGCAACGCATGGAAACATGTCCGCATGGAAATGTGTCCGCATGGAAACGTGTCCGCATGGAAACGTGTCCGCATGGAAACATGTCCGCATGGAAACATGTCCGCATGGAAACATGTCCGCATGGAAACGGTTGTAAGAAAAGGTTTGGTGACGTCGGCCATTCAGAAAAATACAATTTTTCTCAATTACTGCTAGTTACTTCGGTATGGATTGCACTGAGCACTATGGGTCATAATGTATCAATGTTGGTTATAGGAAGAACGATGCATGATGTTCACACTTCTATAAGCTGTATAAGATCCTTAACACATTACTCAAGCCTGTTTACTTGTGCTAACCTACACCAAGTGTCTTGGAAAATGTCATTAACTTTGCTGTGTCAGACAATGAAAGTGATCCTGTAGATAAAACAGATAGCTATAGATACAAGGCAATGCAAAACGGTAGGGAAAGAGCAGAATCAGGATTGCACAAGATCATAAATTAAATGTAATAAGAAATAAAATACCCAATGAAAGTATCAAAACAAAGACTAGAAAGAAGGCACATTCTCCCCAGAAGCGCAAGAACTCAAAAGGGGAATATCGTGTCGTATTTGTATATTGACTGAACCTAAGCGATCCCATATAACAACGTAAGAGCGCCAAGCTTAAATTCCAATCACATTGCAGCGGCCTGACGTACGCAAAATAAACCCTAATACCCAGCACATGGTCACTGTACTTTTCACTGACTCTGGAAAAGAGATCGGCTTCGACCTGGAGCAAGAACAAACTTGTAAGAGCTGTCTGAAGATCTGAAGTCTGGAAATGTAACACCCTGAGCAGCCAACGCCAGCGTTACGTGTCTATCAGATTACGCAGCTATCTGCTCCATGCATGTACTGTACAGAAAGACACCATGATGCAAGTTCTATGTCTTGGTCTCATGGTTTCTAATCAGAACTATGTAGAGATAATGAGGCATTAGGACTCAACTTTACGATTATCAATGACAATTTGTTCTTCTGGTGACACTAAAACCAAAGGATAATAGAAAAAACATAGTCGCAGAAAAGATGATCACAAACCCATACACACACAAATCCAAGAGAAAGAAAGAAAGAAAAAATGATAGAAAGCGAGAGAGAGGTAGAGCAAGAGAGAGAGGGAGAGAAAGGAAGAGAAAGAGAGAGAGAGGGCAAAAGCTGGACAAAGAGAGCGAGAGAGAAAAAAACTAAGGGAAGATAAATAGAGAGAGAGAGAGAGAGAGAGACAGAGGTCAATTGTGACCACTCTGGGTCAAGTCTGTACTCTGTTTACCAAGTATTGTACACAGAGGGCAGGCATACAGAGTGAATACCGAGCACACAAGGCACAGACTTTTTCCCATCCAGGTTCCGTTCTGCAAGTCAAAACAACACATGTTGTCACCAGGGGACAGCTGGCGAGAGCGTCGTCCGAAGGGGTAAGGGAATGTTGTCGGAACACATAGATCTTCCCAACCAGCACTGCTTTTAAGGTCAACCACAGATAAGTCTCTCAAGACAGACTTGCTTTTAAAGAAAAGCTCCAGACTTCACGTCTGTACTTTAAGCAAGCCACGTTTTTTTGTAATGGATCCAGAAGACTAGAAGCGGATCCAAAGGTATTTCTCGACCAATCACGACTTGTTGAGCGATGCATTACAATCAACTGCCTCGGTTTGTTTCTGGGGAGGATGCATGTTCATGAACACCGTGACGTGATTAGTCAAAATACGTTGGATTCGGTTCTGGATCTGGTTACAAAAAACATGGCTACCTTAAATGTAGCCACTAATGTGGCTAGGCTGAAGCATGAAAAACGAAAAGGGTCTGTCTTGAGAGAATACCCCATGATAGTTTAATAAGCCTATCCAGAATCAATGTGATCCAACACGGTACTTTAATCCAACGATTGAAGTCCTAGCCAATTAAATGAGTTAGTGTGTAATTCAACTCATATGTCTTTTATACTCGTCTTTGAACAATGTTTCGATTAAACGGTGGCTCACAAGGGACCTGTTGACCTCACCGTTGCATTAATTCAAAAACTGACGGAACTGATTGAATAGGAGGATCATGTGGAAAGCATTCTGCGCTGGTATCAACACGGCTATAGATCGGACGGCAGCGACGGAAGCTGGACTAAGAGGCTTTTCGTCAGGATCTCATTCAACGTGGTGTGCCAGTTAAGCTAAACCATGCTCATTCCTTACCCATGAACTCAAATAAACACCCCGCTGAGCACGGCCCTCTAGAGTTACTCCAACACCATTTCCTTTTAAGTCAACACCACTCAGAAAAGACAAACTGTGCAACCATAAGTCAACATGAAATGACAAAACGGCTCAGTATTTCCGTCTGTCTAAACACAGTGCCTGGAAACTCTTTTCCTTTTTTTTTTTCTTCCATCGTCGCGCTGTAGCTTGAAGCATTCCGTGCCGCTTGCTACAGCGGGCGCGGTGAAGTCAGGTAGCAATGACAAGGCCTTAATGATAAATGCCTGCCTTGATGGAACAGCTCGGACCGGACAGGGTGGGAGGGCAGGGGGGGGGGGGGGGGCAGGGGTTGAATTTGATGCGGCGAGACATTATAAAGGGGTGACCTTTGACACGGAGCATTCAAGGCCAACTCTCTCTTTCTGTTAAATGGCAGAAAGCTGCCTTTTTTTCTTCTTCAAAATGGTACGGTTACTATGGTAATTTAGGGTGGTTTGCACTTATGGTGATTTGGAACCATTCCACACTCCTGTGCTTAATGTTCTTGAGGTGATTTGGAAAAGTGCCAAGCACTTGTACGTAGATGTGCACGTCACTTCATCAGTAGTATGCTAGGTCCTGCCAGCTAGCCTTTCAGTGTATGCCAGTATCCACGTCACTCTGGAAAGGCCGGTGTTCCAAAGGGTTCCCAAATGGCGGTTGCTAGCGGAAGAAGTAGCAGAAGTAATTGAGGAACTAGCCACAAATGTTCTATACGTATTATACTCTTCTAACAGATGTATGCCTGGAGAAAAGGTTATTCGCGGGATAGTGCAGAAAGAGCTTTTAGGAATGTTGAATATTTAACATTGGTTTATATTCCAGCTTTTCTCATCTGCTATACCTGTTGAGAAAGGACAATAATTGGTCCAGGTGTTGAGTGACTACAGGGCTCAATTGAACTTGGCTCCATCAGTCCCTTTAGAAAAATCCCAAACCAGAGAATATTCTAGTTAATGAAGTCCACAGTTGTGTTAAGGTTGGAGCAATGGGAGTGTGCGACACATGTTCTCCATTACGATGTACCTCGGAGCCAAACACACGGCCCAGTGTTTTATAGGGTCGGTACACAGCCTTTTCATGTCACAGCAACAACAAACTTTAACAGCCATCTTGCGAATCTTTCAAAACATGCTCATCTAGTCCACATATTGGGGAAAGGCAAGAAGAAGCTTGTGCATGGATATAGGTGACCTAGTTTAAGTTGGCTATTCATTTTACCTTGTTTGCTCATGTAGAAATTAAATACCTCCTTGTTTAAATTTCCTTATACATATCAATGGTTTATCAGTACATAATGCTCATCTTTTCTGTATCATCTTAAGGATGGAGGCCATAGTGTCCAGGCTTATGAAACTATACATCCCTTATTCACCAATATCACTGATGGCAAATGGTAAACATGTCCTGAAACGTCTACTGCAGTAGTAACATTACTTGAAAACAATGGGTTGAGTGCTGAATTATACATGCCTTTGATACTTTTTAATAGGTCTATGTTGGGAAGACTTGTAATCCTAGTCGATTATTAATAATTAATAATATAAGAGTCTGTTTCCTTCCAAAATCTCTACATGAATGTTGTTTGTGGTCAACTGATGTTTCCTGTGGCTGAGGAGTACTTGTCAACCCCCAAACAATACCATAATGTCTAAATTAAAGTCAAATGTTCCAAGCCACAACATGGCACACAATATTTCAGACTCCCACTGTGGCCTCAGATGGCAAAGAGGGGCAGATGACTGATTACCATGTTTATATACATATGTATATGCATAGAATGAGTCCATGACTCGTAGCATAATACATATTATAATTTACGACCTAAAATTAAATAACCAAAAACTGAAATATAAATTTTTCTCTGAACTCTGTTGACCACCGCTACAGAGTGTACTAGCAAGTGCAAAATCTTGATAATTTTATCAAGATAGAAATCTTGATAGTGTTTTTTCAGATAATCTTTGGTTTCTTATCTGCCATGAATCCTCCGTTCTCTGGTTCTAGAACATTCCACAACCTGGAACTACTCAATCTTGACAAACTAATCATCAATTGCATCATTTGTCTTCCAAAGTTCTGTTGAAGTACAAACAGACCCCTCTATCCCCCGGTTATCTAGTGTAAGGTTGTCAGCCAACTCGAGTTTCAACGCGAGCCGACGAAAAATAGTCAACTCTCGGTGTTGAGAGGAACTTCCAGATTGAACATGTGCAAGTGCCCCCTTTCCAGACCAAACTAGCAATGTGGGCTGCATCAGGAAACACAAGCCCAATGATGTCACGATCATATGACCTCTGGGTGACAGGTTCGGAGAATATCCCTACCCAGAATCCCCTTGGGGGCAGCAGTTGGTAGGTTGGTGGGCTGGGGGGACCAGAAAGTATGTGTAGTGTTTTGCATGTGGATTTCATTTTAAGCAACACATTTTTAGTTCAGCGAGTGATTTTGACGAGGATCTCGGTCAACCAGAGACTCTGAATGCCTTGGCAGGAAATGGTTTGTTTTCGTTACCAACTATACGGGTCAATTACTGAAATGGTGCCGCGGTCGGCCATTGTTCAGGCCTTCTGCCTACGTGACTGAATGGGTTCATCTTTAAAAGGTGATCATCATTACTGGGTGGTGTTTACCTTTCTGCTGAATCACAAGAGACTGTGCTGCTTTATAACTGAAGGTTGGAAAATAAACTCTAATTTTGTGTCGTTTTTTGTCTTATCTTTTTTTGTATACTTCTAAAGTGGGTTTAAGAGGCTGTATGTATGTGCATATCATTGTTGTTGTTTTTAAAAGGGATTAAGAAATATTCTTATAAAGTTAATCACTGCTTTAATTAAAATCTGATTTATGGTATAAATATTTATATAAATATGTCTATTCTATGTAGATGGATATAAGATTAATAACAGGGCCAAATGTCAAAGGGGGAATACTGAGATGTATCTACATTTATTATATAATATATAAATGGCAAAGAAAATGTATTCGTCTAGGCCCTAGGGTATGCCAAAGATTTTCAAATTTGGAGACATTACACCAAAAACACTCATCATATTCAAAATAACTACTATTTTACTTGGAGATTTCATTCTGAGGTATCAGATTTACCACTTGCACATGAAGAGGTATTACAAAAGCAGAAATTGGATCGGGAGCACTGGTCAAGTGTAAAAGCATAATTTTGTTTTCAAGAAATGAAAAAATATTTTGCTCTGATGCTGCTGAAAGAAGAGGAATGTAAACAAGGTAAGAAGTGTTCTACGGCCCAGAATGCAACATGCTTTGATGATACTATGCAACACAAGAAACACAACTATACTTCTATCGCTGTTCAATATAATTTAATTTGGACACTACATTATAGTGCTCAACACAAACTATACATTCACATCTGTGACCATATGCACAGTTGATGAATTGTCTGTTTAATCAAGCTTTATAACAGTTAATCAAGCTAAAAATTGATTATTTAGTAGTCCACGTTGCGTTCAATTACAATTAATCAGAGCCCGAGCTGAAGAACCCCCTCTGGGCTCAATGCAGTACAACGTTATCTTAGTATTTGGTTACCATAACCTTGATTACTGGGGCCTGCAGGGCATTCAGACCCTCAGTGATTAAGACCCACAGAAGGCCATGACTGTTTCAGGTTAATAAGCGCTCAATTCTGTAATTCTGTCCTCATTCTATGGTAGGATTAATGCGGCGTACGATTCTTATTAAAACGGTTTTAAGCGTTAATGTGGGGGCCATTAATAAACTAAACAACCGTGGGCACCACAGATAATGGACATAAATATATTCCTCTCGTAATCGTTATACTGTGCTACTCTGGTCTTGCCGCTAGCAAAGCATTGCTTTTAACATTGAGTGTAAACAGATGTTGGCAAACTCTGCCAAAGCTGGATTTGGATGGACTTACATTACCAAATAAAACACTCCAGCATCCAATAACAGAATCAAAATAATCAACCAAAGTAATAAAAGGGCCCTAGGATCGTGTGGTTACTATGGGAGATTGGCCATTGGCAGGGTTCAGTTAATGATGGGATCACACTGAGTAGTGTGTGGTTGGGTGTTTACTATGAGCAAGTATAACATATAATGCATGACCTAAGCATGACCGAAGGTAAGCACGGGCGCTCATTCATTTCCACACCTGCACTGTGTCACTAAGACTAGGTCAAACAAGGATGACTGAGGATAATCATGATAAACTAGGATGGCAAGGGAGAGGTTTTAGTTTGTATTGGGGATCAGTTGATGAATTCTGCGCGTCTCTAGTAAACCATGATCAAATAGTGAATCATCCTTGTCCCTATTTTCAACCACCCATTGGCATCAACAGGACGGTGGTAAAATATAGATAAATGATTTAGAGGCAATTCCTATTTTTATGTCAAGACTGCTACAAATACACATGAATTTGATTTAAGGCTGGTAATAAACTCTGATGTGACAATGTAAAAAATGTGAACTTGCTGTATTTACAAAATGTAAGAAGAAATAAATGCTCACACTAAATCTTCTACATGTGTCCAATTTTACTATCCTTTGTCAAATTGTTCCTAAACAAAATGATAATATCGGAGGGAAGAATCTGTTCTGTGAGGCCAGTAAAATGCTATTGAGAAACAACACAAATTTCACAACACTTTCTTTAATAATCTTTACAGTGGGCAGAGCTAATTCCACATGCTGATGTGCTTTTTGAAGGTAAATAAAATAAATAGAAGAAGATGAAAAAAGAAGCCAAGTGACAAGATAGGCAGAGTTTACCCCCCACTAGAGGGAGGGGTGACTATCTCTGAATGGGGGAAGGGTCTTGAGAGAAACGAGGGGTCGGAGGAGTGAGAGAAAAATAGTCATGTCTTAATGAAGGGCACCATGGACATCAGAGTTATGATGGAAGAAACACACAGTGAGAGAAACGACAGCACAACAGAGATGGAGAGAGATCTCCTCACAGCACAAACAAAGAGCCACTTGGTACACTTCACCTCATTATTTGTCACTATTTTTTAACTATTTACGGTTAGCGTTTACTGTAATGTTCTTCGATAGCGGAAGAGTGTTTTTTTAAAAAAAATTGCACCTGATTCTGGAAACAGTTTTATAAAGTATATATTGTACAGACTTGTAGGCATTGAGACATTTCCAGTGACACAACTGTCATTTTTTGTTTTGTTCTTAGTGACAAATGGATCAAGTACAGTGTGAACATGAATGTCAACTGTGGCACAAATATTAAAGCTGCAACAATGAATAAACTATTGTAAACAATAAATAACTTACTTTTTCTTGAAAAACAAATCCTTCAGAAATTTCAAACAGGCCCAAATAAATGGTGTGATAGAAACAAATGATGTCATGCTAGTATTAGATCGAGGTATCTGGTATTGCAGAAATTGAAGTTGAAGTTGATTTGAAAATGAGCTGATTTAGAGAAAAACAAACAGACAAACCAAAAACATAGAAAACCTGATAATTCACAAAGTATGCGTGCACAAGCACACTTGGCCAGGTTTGCATAGTAGCGTAATCTGGCCACATTGAAACACACGAAAACGGATCAACTCTAGCTTGCGTGAGTTTGACGTTATTCAAACAGATAATGTCTAAACATGATTGAAAGGTCACAGCACACGCCATTTGTGGTTAATTTACTCTTGTGACTACGACTAGTTGAGGAGCTCAACATACACTGCATGGTCATTCGTACGACACATTGTCTTCACATTATAAAGATCACCAGATGTCACACTAACGCAGGACCGTAAATGCAAGAATGTTTGCTGACGGCGCCTGTTCAATATAGAAGTATTATATGGCTTTAATGAAACCGCAATGTCATTTTTAAAGAAGTGTTCGTGATATAAAAAAATACTTTGTTGTTAAGAAACAATTTTCTTCTGTACAAAGTTTGTTTATTATTATAAATGAATGGAGATGAGAGGTTCCAAGTAAGAGCACCAGTAAAAATATAATATATTTACTTAATAACCAAGGTACTAGAACTACTAAAAATCAATACTGTACAAAGATGCATATACAAAATAAAGTAACAGTCATTTGTTGCTGTTCAATAAAGGTCTTAACTCTTATACACAAATATACACTTGTGTACCTTGCATACATGGTGAAGACAGCAACAACAACAAGAACGTTTACCTCACGCTTCACATATGAAATAAATATATTTTTTCGACATATTTGTTACCGCCCTTTACAAATAAATGGCTTGCTTGGACAACACGGCCCCGCTAATTTATAGGTTTGAAATCCCGAGCGCAGGCTTCTAAAATGGGATCCATGTGTTATTTGAATGGGTCCCTAAGTGGGGTAGCAATCTTAACTTTCTTTATTTTTTTTCTCCTCCTCCTCCTCCTCCTCCTCCTCCTCCTCCTCCTCCACCTCCTCCACCTCCTCCTCCTCCTCCTCCTCCTCCTCTCTCCTCTCGATTCTAATCAGCACCATGCCACCCCACAACCCACGTGGGTGGGCCCGCAGGATCGCTGCGTACCCTGCGCCCCGCTCGGGATCGTATACAGTTTAAAAGGTTAAAAATACAACCGTTTCATTTACTTTTCAGAGGGGGGGGGGGCCCTCGCGGTAATGTACTGTACCGTACTCTGGGTACTGTACTCTGGTACGGTACAGTACGGCGTCAGGGGGGCTGTTGGTGTTTGTTTTGAAATTGGTTTTGTTTTGAAACCACCCACACACACACAAACAAACACGCACACACGCACACAACAGGAAAAACACACACACACACGTCTACTAAAACGCCTACTCCCCCCTGCCCCCCACCACAGGGAGATAAAGGAGAGGCGATTGTGTGTCTGTGTCTGTGTGTGTGTGTGTGTGTGTGTGTGTGTGTGTGTGTGTGTGTGTGTGTGTGTGTGTGTGTGTGTGTGTGTGTGTGTGTGTGTGTGTGTGTGTGTGTGTGTGTGTGTGTGTGTGTGTGTGTGTACTGGACGTGTCGTCGTGCAAGGGCAGGAGTGTGTGGTGGTGGGGGTCGAGGTGGAGGTTGAGGTTCGGGGGGGGGGGGGGGGGGGGGGGGACTACTATCATCGTACCGGCTTCCATGGTCGGCGGTGCCAGGAGGCGGAGCCAGGGCAGGCGTGCTGGTTGCACTGCTCCATGTCCGAGGGCTTCTCCAGGACGTCGCAGTTGCGGTCGTAGAGTCTCTGGCCGCTGGGTCGCTGGCAGACCACCAGCCGGGTCCTCCGGCCCCCCCCGCAGGTCTGGGTGCACTGTGCGCGAGAGGAGGAGACGTGATGATGTGATGTGATGTCATAGTTGTGATTATTGTGATGAAATCCAGGAGACGGTAATAGCGATGGGATGGATGGCCTGCTAAGGTTTCTGTGTCTGGAAGTGATTTGGTTGGTAAGGAAGTGTTAACAAAAAAAACGGTATGTATATTTAAGGGTTGGAGTCGCTGGGGACGTGAGTCATCTTAAGAACAGATCATAGTTAGAAAAACATGCAAAAACTGTTAGTCTCTTCTGCGCTGCGTTTAGGTTTGATTGAATAATTGCATAATATTTCAACCTCAACGAGTCCTCGTCCTTCAGATGATTGTGTATGGTAAAAGGTTTGAAAGACATGTCATATGATCTGGCAAGTGTTAGTGTTTGTTTGTTTAAGAGAGAGAGTCCAGAGAGAGAGTCCAGAGAGAGAGAGTCCAGAGAGAGAGAGAGAGAGAGAGAGAGAGACCAGAGAGAGCGAGAGAGAGACCAGAGATAGAGAGAGAGACCAGAGAGAGAGAGAGAGACCAGAGATAGAGAGAAACCAGAGAGAGAGAGAGGGAGAGAGAGAGAGACCAGAGAGAGAGACAGCAAGACACAGAAAGAGAGACATAGTAGGAGAGAGGGGGAAAGAGACCAGAGCGAAAATCAGAGAGGAAGATAGGTTCAGAGCGAGAGAGAAAAAAGGAGAGACAGAGCGACACCAAGAGAGAGATTCAGAAAGAGAGCGAGAGAGCACCGGATCAGAGAATATTAACTCCAGAACAACTGTCGGCGCGGCGGGACGAGGCCGCCGCGCCGTGTACGAGAGATGAAAGCCACATGCACGTTCTCACACCTCGCCCCAGATGCCGAAGTTCCACAGCGGACAGGGGCCCGAGTCGCAGCCTTGGACTCGGCCGGCTTCACCCTCTCGTCGCAGTAGCTGTTGCTGCGTCCGTCCGCGTCCTGACACACCACCACCCGCCGCTGGTAGCCCCCCGCGCACGTACTGGAACACTGGAGGGGCGGCGGGGAGACAAAGCTCTGGGTCAAGTGGAGCCCCCGGGGGGGGATGCCGTCTATATATAGACACACGGGTGGATGCACGCATCCGGGACCTCTGCAGTCATGGCTGCAGAATAAAAGTACCCAAAATTGTTGATTTGCTTATGATGCAGGGGGGGGGGGTTCGATATTTCTGTCTCACAGATACCAATGCATGTGCACACACACACACACGCACGCACGCACGCACGCACGCACGCACGCACGCACGCACGCACGCACACACGCACACACGCACGCACACACACACACGCACACACAGACACACACACACACAGTGTGGGCGCACATACGCACACAAGCACATGATTGAATGCTTGGTGAAGGCACAGTCATTCCTATTGCGTCTAATAGGGACTCAAACCAGCTGTACTAGGCTGCAATGTCAAACCTCGCATGAGAGCTGAATGTACTAAACACTCTGAGTATTTATTATCTCGCTCACTGTCTGTCTGTCTCCCTTACCATTTACTATTTAGGCGGCTCCTTTATCAGTCGAAAGCGACTTAAAGTTAATATAAATACTGCATCTTGGTCTAAGATGGCTTACAGTAGAATGGGACGTTTGGGCTCAAACTCGGAGCACAGGGTTACACTTTCGAAACCCCGGTGTTGAACTATCATCCGTCAGACAGCCGCACTCGCTACAGGAGATGAAATGTACAGTACTGCTATTGTATGGCCTTCAGAAGGCGTGCGTTGTTCTATTAAACCTGATATCCTGCACCGCCACCCGCCACATGTGTCACACGCAGACATGACAGGCGTCAGGAAGCAGCACACATACACACAGAATTAATTACACTTCCTGACTTGAGAATGACTTAGCTTAGACTTGGGTACGAAGAAACAACAACAGCATCCGAAAAACAACTTCTGGCTTCTGAGGGTCGGCTTAGCTCTGGGGCTAGAGCGGGTCGAATGTATCGGAAGGTTGCTAGTTCGATCCCTGGCTCCTCCTTAGCTGATTGTCGAGGTGTCCTTAAGCAAGACACCTCACACTAACTACTCCCGATGAGCTGGTGTCGCCATGCATGGTTGACCCCGCCGGAGGAGTACCAACAGTTGTATGTTTTTGGGGAAAAATCCTCTGCTAAATGCCCTGAATGTAAATGTTCTGCCTGGCGGGAAGCCCCTCTTCTCCCCCTCGTAGTTTGTATTGCTTGTTTCCACGGAGACCACACGGCGGACATACCGCGCCCCAGGGACCGGTCCGCCACTGGTTGTCCGACGAGGGCACGTTCCAGCTCCGGTGGCCCGGGTCCTGGGGGTAGCCGTGGGGCTGCTCGTTGCTGCGCTGCCTCTGGAAGACGGAGGAGGAGGTGGAGGTGCAGGGGGGCGCCGTGCACTCCTGCCCGGCGCCGGGCCTCTCGTCCGGGTCGCAGAAGGACGGGTCCACGGGCTGGTGGTAGTTGCTGCACACCACCTGCCTGGTGGCCCGGCCAACGCCCCCGCACGTCAGGGAGCA
>NC_082390.1:5624693-5674693 GCF_031168955.1 Gadus macrocephalus | reverse complement strand
GGAACAGAGCTCCGACGGCGGCAGCAGCAGCAGCAGCACACGGGGAAGATAGGAGCACGTCAGGACGGCCGAGGGCAGCATCTGCTCAGAGCTCCACAGTCCAGCCCTGTAATTGCCGGTAAGCTCCCCCAGAATGGACCAAGACCATCCATCACCGCAGGAATGACAGGGCAGGGGGACGCGGTTTGAAGAAGCCCTCCGCTCTCCTCATTTTAACACGGCCATTTCCAAAAGGAATCACCTTTCATGTGCCTGTCTCCTTCTCATCGGCCGCCCGGAGGGGGAGTGGGGGCGGGTGGGGGTCAAAGTTGACTCAGACCACGAGGACCACAAGGGGTTAACTAACTCTCTCCTGCGGTGTCAGTCGTCCCCCCCCCCCCCCCCCCCACCCCCCTGTCCGTCCCTCCCCCCCCCCCCCCCCCCCCCCCCTGTCCTTATGGTGTGTTCCTGAATCCTCGGACGCCAGGCTTCCGAGTCGAAAGTCGAAGATCATTTCTCGAAGGCACGCCCCCTTTTTTGTCTTCATCTTTCGAAAATCTGAGAGTAGGCCGAGAGCAGTGATGACGCTCTCAACAAAATGGCTGCGCCCGTTTGGAGATTATTTTTTGGGGTATTTGTACCACGTAGGTCATTTTAATGTCGATATTAAATGCTCTTACACACTTGAATACAATGCTAATTTATTCCGGTCACCAATGTATACATTGCATGGTCTTGCTGTGCATGTGCAATACAATGTAAAGTTGTTTTGTTTGTTTTCGGGCTGGTTTGCTAAAGGGGCTAATGTAGCTAGCAATAAACAACGACTAGCCAATTTCATGCCACAATCACAAAGACGAACAGGAACGCTATGAATGCTCCGAGACCGGAAGTGACGTCAAACGTGCAACTCGGAAGGCTGGCGTCCGAGGATTCAGGAACACACCATTAACGTCCTACCTCTCATCTCCCAGGTTCCTCAAGCTGAAGAGTGGGGATAAGTGTTCAACTTTAACCGGAAGTTATAGCGCCCGGAATAGAATTGCGGCACCAAACTTTTTTTGAGACCTAAGATACCTATAAGTCTGAACATTTTTAAATCCTTTTACCGCTCAGAGATCGAGCCATAGGCCGCTAAATAAAAATAATACCCGACCCCTGGAATAAACGAATAGGTACAAACAAATACACTGTGAATACTTAATAAAAATAGAAAATCTATTATTTTTTTTAACTCTGAGCTCTGTTTCTGCCCCTATAGTTAAAGCAACGCAGGCCATAGAGAGAAGGTAGGAGGTGAAGAAACACCTAAACAACAGGTGGCTGGATAGACCTTTAAACGATGAAACTGAACTCCCTCTCCGCCCGCTTCTTCCATGTCCTTTACTGTCCTTTACTGTACTCCCGCCTTCCTCCTTATCTTTGACATTTCCCTCTTCCTCTCCCCTCTCTCCCCCTCCAACTAGCTTCTACCATGTCTCTCTACAGCTGCAGGTTGGCATTAGTAAGTGAATGGGTAGTCTGGGCATTTTTGACTCACACACACACACACACACACACACACACACACACACAAACAAGTAGCTTACAATGGCGTCTCCACCAGATGACGTGATTGGCTGAACCGCAGGTGTCCGATGAAAAGCCAGACGATGAGCAGCGAGTGTCAATTAGCCCCTCGTTCATTTATGTCCCTCACACATCCCTTCTGTGATCATTCGAAAAATGCCGCCATTCCTGGTTCTCATCATCCACTCCACTCGGCCTGTTCTGAATGATAGATCCACGTGTGTGCGGACGTGTCATACCGCTGGCGTCTGTGTGAACGCTGTAACAACACCCCTCTTGTTATAGCCCCTGAATCCACCCAATACGCCTGCGATGACGGCGAATCAAAGTGGCAACATCCTGCAAATATACTGAGATTAGCCAGGAGGGAGACCGATACCTTTCTCACAATGCACAGTTCCGGAGAGCAGGGGCAAACACACATGTACACACATGCGCACACACACACACACACACACACACACACACACACACAGCAGTCCTGTCAGGCTGCCAACAGACTCCAGATCTGTCCTGGCTCCGTTGTTCAAGGCTTCTCTATCTCTTTCTCTTCTTCCCTCTAATTGGCCAGAAGCAAGGAGGAATGTTCTGGAAAGGAAATCTTTAAAACAGTGATCTCTGCTCATGGGTATTATTCAGTCATTCAATGAGGCTGCCATCTGAAAAGAGAAAAAAACAGAGTTCCTTGAAAGCAAACCTAGACATGTGACTACTCACGGGAGGTAATATCCGAGTTTGTGTATAAATGGGCCAAATGGGGATGTTTTTATGAAAGCCCTCTCTCTCTCTTTTATCCCTTGTTTAGGAGCACAGGGCCTTTCAAAGAACCCTGTCGACACACACACAAACACACGCACACACACACACATGCACAAACACACACACACACACACACTTTGACTTGGCGGGCTCCTGACCCATCTGGCTGGCCCCTCACATGTGTGTGAATGTCACACACACATAAACACACACATATACACATTTCCTCTGTACAACTTCCACATTAAACGGTTATTGTCACACCAGTCTAGTTGCAATCGCACAATTTTTTTTGCATAGACTTCACTTTCATTGAGATTGTGCGCATACAATTGTGCACAAAGAAACTTCCAAGAGTGCACACACAAGTGCACACACACACACACACCCCATCCTTCCATGGCCCTTTTGAAGATAGAGGGGGGGAGAGAGAGAGAGAGAGAGAGAGAGAGAGAGAGAGAGAGAGAGAGAGAGAGAGAGACAGAGAGAGAGAGAGAGGGAGGAGAAGAAGAAAGGGGAGAAGTGTGGGGCTGATGGGGGACAGGTCAGTGGGGGTGGTGGCGGTATTTATAGACAACAAGGGGAGGGATGCCCTCGTTAGTTCACGCCCCCACCAGGCCAGATGACAGACGCGCCGCAGAGAGCGATGTGACCGAATTACTCACTCCAGCGCCCCACGAGGGGGCCCTGGGAGAGAGAGAGAGAGAGAGAGAGAGAGAGAGAGAGAGAGAGAGAGAGAGAGAGAGAGAGAGAGAGAGAGAGAGAGAGAGAGAGAGAGAGAGAGAGAGAGAGAGAGAGAGAGAGAGAGAGAGAGAGAGAGCAAGAGAGAGAGAGAGAGAGAGAGAGAGAGAGAGAGAGAGAGAGAGAGAGAGAGAGAGAGAGAGAGAGAGAACAAGGAGAGAGAGAGAGAGAGAAGAGAGAGCGATGTGAGAGAGAGAGAGAGACAGAGACGAGAGAAGAGAGACGACGACAGAAGAGAGGAGAGAGAGAGAGAGGAGAGAGAGAGAGAGCACGAGAGAAAGAGAGATGAGAGGAGAGAGAGAGTGAGAGAGAGAGAGAGAGAGAGAACAAGTGAGAGAGAGAGAGAGGAGAGAGAGAGAGAGAGAGAGAGAGAGAGAGAGAGAGAGAACAAGTGAGAGAGAGAGAGAGACAGAACGAGAGAAAGAGAGAGCGAGAGAGCGAGAGCACGAGAGAAAGAGAGAGAGAGAGAGCGAGAGCACGAGAGCACGAGAGAGAGAGAGAGAGAGAGAGAGAGAGAGAGAGAGAGAGAGAGAGAGAGAACCGATTATGAACCTTTCCAATCGGTGCCCAGTGGCCTATTTACCAGAGTTGTTTACAAACAGCTTCCTATTTCCACTCCCTCCGTAACGGTGATGAAGTAACAACTACGCTTCAACAAAAAAAAACACCACCAAAAGAAAGAGAGATGACGGGGTTAGGGATGGAGAAGAGAGGGGTAGGTTTTTTTTTTTTTTGCCCTTCAAAAAACAATTCTTAATGCGCATGCACACTGCCCCATCAGACACGGATTCGACATGTGCCGACACATACAATAACCTACGACGACAACAACAACAGACAACTACTACCAACAGGTACGGCCCACTGGCCTGCTGTTGGGGACTGGGTGGTCATGTGATGGGGACAGTGTCGTCAACACCTTTAGCATCTTGGACACAACTATTCCTAGGAACGGGTGAAGCGTCCACGTTAGTGCGTTGACATCCCTGTCAGACTACGGCGGATGAGGCCCTTATAGGCCGGGTCAGCTCCGGTTCCTAAGGAGGCAGCCCCATGGCTAGTTAGCTTCCCCTTGCGCAGAGGCCTTGCTCTTAATCCCCCTCCTCAGGGTCTGACAGAGAGCACTGGAGGGCCGGCCGCACACCTCTGGGGCCGGGACCCGACCCCGACCCCGCCCCATCTTAAACACCGAACCTCATGACTCTCTGCTGCAAAGATTCAGAGATAGGGGGAAGACTTATGTCTGATGACGTGGGTCTGTGGGCCGATGGCAGGAAGTAGAGAAGAGAGAAAGATGGAGGGAGAGATAGAGAGAGAGATGCTTGGAGAAGATAAGTTAATGCAGAAAGGTACACATGAATAGAGGAAAAGCCGCAAAAGAGAAGAAAGCTCAAGAAAGGGGGATTGAATGGAACTGAAAGATCAGAAGGATTGAAAGTGATATGGATTAAAAATATAGAGCCCCCCCCCCCCCCGACAGCTCAAGGCTTTATACGTGAACCAATGAGAGAAGGGAAGAGCTGTTTCCTGTTGTGATGCATAATAAAGGTTCCGTCTCTCTCACGCCGTCTCTCTCTCTCAGAGTCGTGAAACTGCCCCATGTAGGAGAAGGAGCAGTTGGTTGTGGGGGAGTAGGAGTAGGAGGAGGAGGTACAGGTGCAGTTGGAGAAGGGAGGAGGATAGAAGGAGAAGGAGGTGGAGGAGAAGGAGAAGGAGGCTGTGTGGGTCTGGTACAATTCCCATCATGGTCATGCTCCAAGTTTCTGAGCAAGGTATCCAAAAGTCAATTTGTGTGTTCCTACGAGGCCAAGAATGCATTGTATAGCCTCACCAGTTCCATCAAACCTGACACATTACTACCCACGATAATATTTGCTCTCATAATCTCCTACCATAGCCCACGTTAATTTAGGTACTTTTTAACAACCGGCCAGGAATGCTACAACCAATCTCGCTGTACTCTCCCTCACTCTCTCTCCCTTTCTCTCCCTGGGACGGCCAGTTAATGACGTGAGATTCATGATGTGTGAGTTTCATGGGAACTGCAGTCCAAGGGCCATGACTTGTACTGTGAGTTAATGTGGCCGCCGTCGTGGTTGGATTAAGGTGTCGCTTATCCCCGGCTGACCTCTCTCACTCGGACCAGGAGGAGGCCGATGGCAGAACCGTCTGACCTGCAGAGCGAGGAGCGGAGCGTGACCGCTGAAGGATGCCGTTTGTTTGAACCCGGTATGTAAAAACACTCCCTGGGGTTAGAAGGTCCACAAAGACAAATCGAGGAGGGCCTCTCTCTCTTACTCTACCCCCCCCCCCCCCCCCTACCACCACCGCCCCGTCTCATCTTCCTCTGAGAACGCGCACACATTTAAACACGGCCACCACCATATACAATACACTCCTTTCGCCCAGACTTCGTTGAGTTCACTCGTCTCAGAGCTCCTCTCCCTCCCCCCCCCCCCCCCCCCCCCCCCTGCTCCCTCCCCCCCCCCCCCCCCTGCTCCCTCCTCCCCCCCCCCCCCCTCCCCTCCATCAGCTCAGCAGGATCACTGATGTGAGGTCTATTGTGTGACGGGTTAGGCCGGCCCAGCTCGGAGCTCTGTTACGCCCTGACCGGTGACCCGGGCACCACCTCTTGAAGAGGTTTTAGGGTCACGGGTTCACCGCAAGGTGACTCAACTGTGAACGCAGGCCGGCGTCCTCTTTCAAAGAGACCCCCCCCCCCCCCCCCCCCCCCCCCTCCAATTCTTTTTTTTTCTTCCCCTCTCAAGATCCCCTCTCTCTAACCTGATCTCCGCCTTTGCTTTCAATACCCCCCCCCCCCCCCTCTCGGCGGTATCGTCAGAGGTTGACCCGCTGTCTTAGCACTAATTAGCATAGCATCCCGGAGCGAGGAGAACAGGAAGGCTAATAGGGGGGGGGGGGGGGTTAAGTGGGGGGGGGGGGGGGGGGGGTAACAAGGGCTGGAGGCGGGGGGTCTCAAAGCCTCAGGTTGCCATCCGTAGCCATCACCTGACCGCCTTTACATGGGTAGCCGGGGCCAGAATGCAGACAGTCTGGAGAAATGCATGTATACTGACTCGTGAACTATATAGGGGATGGTGAGGGGGGGGAGGGGGTTGTGGTGGTTGTTGGGGGGGGTGGGGGGGCTGCAGGATTCAAAGGCATCCACGTGAGGTGTGTCTCAGTGTTCTGTCTGCAGTTTGCTGGGTTTTGTTATGTGATCTCTGACACAGATGCAGGTTTTGTCAGGATCGGACGTCAATAACGCACGCAATCAGACCAGATCTAACCTGTTTCTTTGTACAGGGAAACCCTGATGAGAATAATGATTATTTTCCATTACTTATTATTTTCAAGCAAATGTCAAGTGGTGAATTGTTCATCTGAAAATATTTCATAATATATCAGTTAGGATTTGACAATCAGTCGACTTTTGATTTGGCCTGAGGATTCAGATTAAATTAGGCAAAATGTAAATCAGGGAATATTCCTTTTGTTGCTCTTGGTTCGGTTAAATAAAATTGTTTTTTTAATAAATATATATATGATCGCCAACGGCAGCCACTTTCAACAACATCATTGTTTTAAGTTGTCACTGTACTGAAAATATGTGTTTGCTATGCACTGCTGTTTTAAATGTTACGTGAAAGTACCATTCACTAATAATGTTAATATCCCAGTTTGAGACTTTATTAAACGTTTTTATGTGATACTTTTAGGGCAGTTCAAGCCCCCATTCAGCTGACGATTTGTATGCTCGTAAAGATTCAATGTCCTCTTGGCTTTCCTGGTCTGTCTAAGTCTTTGTATGAGTATGGAGGACAGCAGAAAAAAAGAAAACCCCCAAAGCCACAAGGGGGGAAAGAATTAACCCTGGAGGAAGGGTCTTCCCTCGGTTGGGACAGCAGACATAGGAAGCTGTCCACTTCGTTTCAAAGTAAGCGCATACATGAAACTGTGTCTCAGCACCAGCAGAGGACCACCATAGCTCGGGTCTGTTTCTTACCATTTCGTCCCCACACTCCGTGCCGTCGGCCGGGGGCATGTGTTGTGTCCGACACCCTTTGTGGTCCCCCTCTGCACTCGTGCACCACAGCCTCTTGCATTGTATCTGTTGAATAGGTTAAAGTGATAAGCATCCACGTTATACATGACGACATGGCATTAGGGGGCAGGGTAGCGCGGTAATGGCAAGGACCGACATCCCAGCGGCATTCTGCTGGCTGAGTAGCCGAGTGAGAAATGTAATCTAAGACAGCTTCAGAAGTTATTATGAATACATACACAGGGGATAAAAACGTATTTTTTTTAACATTCATCATTGAGCCAGGCATGGAGTGACCTCATCTTCACCGGGTACAGACCCAGGTACAGTCGTTTTTAACGTCGACTGTAAATCGAGTGTGTCACCGACCTGAAAGCCGCCAGAAATCCGGACACCAGCATTAACAGCCACCTGGAACCGCCATTACGAGCGCTATCGGGGTTAGCCGCACGTTACCCTAACAGTTTGCTGGCGAGGGGCCAACGAAGGGCGGCGACCACAACTAACAAGGGGGGCTCCTTTTCTTCTTCTTCTCTTTGTTTTGTGTCGGGGATGTTCAACAATGCGTCCACCGAGACAGCTCATTAAAGCAGAACAAAGCTAATTTACTTATAAAAATGATGCCCCCCCTGGTTCGCGTTGAAAAGGAGTACTGATTAAAAGCAGCAGGTAATGTGTGTGACTTCATCATTACAGGCCCATGGCGGTGGAAGAGCCACATGAGTTAAGAGGAGGGCTTTGACGTGTGGTTATGGCGAGTCATACAAAGAGTCTGAACGTGCTGGGATCAAACACTCAGGATGTGCCGTGTGTACACTACACGCCGTCGTTCAAGAGTGGGATGAAAGTAGGTGAAACCCTGAGTACTCCGAACCCCTTCCCCCATGGGAATGTACCAGGGTTTGGATGGGCCTGTGAGGAGGTTCCATGTTGATCCGATCCCATTTATCCCGACTCGCGTGATACAAACTACACAGACACCAGATGGTGTATGAGCACCTTTCTTACCGTATTTATAAACTTCATTGACAGAAATATGGCCTACTGCTCTTTTAATGACTGCTTTGGAGACAAATGTCTGCTAAATGGTAAATATTACTATCAGAAATATGTCCTGGAGGCGACAGAGTCATGGTGGCTCATCATCATTGGATTCTGCCTTTTTTAATCTCGCTTTGACCCACTTACCATGTATGGGCAAACTTGGGAACCAGGTCCGAACATCAGTTCACACTGTTTGTTGGCGTTGTAGAGTTGACCGGGAAGAAGAGTGGGCATCTCGTACTTCCTAGCTGTGGGCTCGTCCAGCAGACACTCCCCATATCCAGTGCTGAATGGAGAGGAAAGAAAGAAGATTTGTTATTTTAAAGCGAGGAAAACGTGCACCGTCATGATGTGGGAACCATTGTACATTCAAACAGGCCATCAGTACCATTGGGAGAGTTATTTTAGAAATACATACAATTTTGTGTATAATAACTGTTCTATAATTGATCAATGTAAGTATACAGGCTAAGTAGAGACCGTATCAGTTAGCTGGGTAGGGGCCTTGTATTTTTTCAACAGTTGGCGGTTTACCATTAGTGGTCTACTTGTTTATAAACCTGCTAGTAACTGCTTGCCATGTGTTATCTGATCTTCTTGATGTGGGTGGTCCACAAAGCTGACAACAACAAAAATGATGCCATTTCCTTTCAAGGTTTCTTTTCAGGTAATGTCAGTGATAGGTGAGCCAATTGCCAGAACGTCAACATAGCCCACCGTTCACGCAGACGGATGGATCTACATGTTGACCTGTGTGTTTCTACCTCAATAGCCGTGTTTTTGTTTCTCCGTTCAGAAAGGAAACAAGCGCTTCATGAGCCATAAAGAAGCCCTGACTATATTACATCAATCTGAAGCCATCTTAGACCATAATGAAACATTGTACAGGTCTATCGGCCGCACCCAACCTCCAGACATCCTGACGGAGACAACAAAAGCACAGCTGGATTGAATGTATGCACAGATAGCTTGGGTGAGCTTTAAAACAAATCCCACACAAAGCCCAGTCAAACACCATTAGTCTAGTCTTCAAGTCTTGTTTTATTTGCCTTTGCCTCGCCAAAAAGGAAACCGAGGGATAAGACGTGTATAGATGTTTATTTACACATGTCTGCGCCACTTCAACAAATTCTGCATGGGATAGGGCAGCAACAAAACACCTGTTCCATACAGTGTCAGTGGATGTTGCGAAGGGCCATAATTACCTGTCATCAGGTACAGTCAATGTTTTTCAGATCTTTTCATCTTATACCTCCTCTGCTTATTGTGTTTTTTCATTTTTTTAGGATGAGAGAGAAAAAATGGCGCTCAAAAAAGTGCCAGGGAAGCTGGGAAATATGCTATAGGGGCCGTGAACCTGGTGCAGGAGAGACGCAGTCGTTGAAAGGAGTGAACTCGCCCGTGGAGCCATCATAAAGACAGTCCCATACACGGAGCGTCTCTCACCAGCTGGTCATCTGTCTCATCAAGTACAGAGCAGGGCCAACCTGATGGCAGCATTATTAAATCCAGGACAGATGGGACGGCAAAGGAGAATGCGGTTGTTTTTTTCAATATTGTGGAGATACACCCCCTTTCCCTCACCCCCTTTCTCTCCCCCGTTTGGGTATTTAGAGACCCGAGGGTGAAAGCGGCTTGGCCAACGGAGAAGACTCCACACGTGGAAACGTTCGGTAGACTACTGAGACTTCTTTAAAGTGGATTTATCTACGAAGATGCAAGTTTGTGCATTGATAAAGGGGAAGGAGCGGCCATGTTTTACCACTGATGGTGGAATTTGCCGTAAGATGGCAGTATGCTGTGGTGCAAAGAAACAAAAGGAAGTTGTTTTGGGGGAAGGGGACTTCCAACTTCTTAACAAGACCGCTTCTAAGCTACAGGAGTGTGCGTCAAGCAAATGCTGATTGGTTGAGCCAACACAGAAATAGTAAAAAACTGCGCAAGCGATATCGATTTTTTTTATATTGCAAGCGATAAAGGATGTTTCAGGGCATTCCTAACTGACCTTTTAAGGTTTGTTAAGGGTTTCGGATGCAAATAAAACACACTGTTAAAGGAGTACCAATTGTACCAGCTGTGGTACCATTTAGTTGAAAAAAAAAAATGATGTTATGCAACATCGACAGTTCTCGGGCTGTGTAGCACTGATTTATGAGGGTATAGTCAGTTGTGAGCTGCGGGCCTTGGCATCGCATTGGAAAATGATAGGGATCGGTAACTACTAATGATGATGTGGCTTTTAACACCCAATCCACGCACAATTAGTGGGGTGGTGGCAGTCAGGATTTTCATTTTATTTTATATTAGGGTTTCTGTGGCTTAAATCCTTTTGGCGGGAGGCCAAGGTAGCGAATGAATGGTCTCTTTATGTCGCGGCTCTGACAAATTCACATCACACAAAGGCAGGACGCTTTTCATCAACTTTTCAAGTGTGAGAGCTTTTTTCACATTATTACACCGATACTGAGATCATAGGATAGGCAGTGGTGGTAGTGGCGGTGGCTGAGAAGGAGCAGAGGAAGAGGAGGCAGAGGAGGAGGTGAAGGAGGTGGAGGAGAGCGACACGACGGCTTTCTGAAAAGGGAAGGTGTGTCGATTGAAGATGAGGATCAGGCACCCAAGTTGCCAGTGGAGCCGGCATTGGCTTGAGTGCTCTCTGGGGAGAATGGGCAGCCCGATCAGAGATATACTTGACCGGGTCAGCCCTAGCCTCCAGAAGTAGGGGCTGGCTACCTGGCTGGTGCGTTTCTCATTGTTTCCTTGGGAGACAAAAACTTCAAACTAAACAATTGCTACACTCTCAAGAGCCCTCTTCTCCCCACTGAAGCTCCCTGCTTGAGGCGGCAACCAAAAACAATTTTACTCCCATAGGGAACAGATTACTTGAAGGGTAATTGAAAGAACACATTTTGATATCAAATATATCAGAATGGCCCGAAATGGTTCCAAGATGCGAATGCTTGGATGAGAAGAAGATCTGATTCTGATGAATGGTGGCATGTGTGACGGATTGATCGCTCTGTTTATTTCACAAATCCCCAGCATGTTCCGACATTCAAAGGGCTTTGTACGTTCTTCCTAAAGCTACGGTTAGCGAATCGGCTCCCACCCAGTAAAACCCTGCAACTCCTTCTGTACATGCGTTGTCCATCAACATCGCTACGCCTCAATTAAAAATAAGGTCCCAGTCATCCCGGGATTGGATTAGCCACACATTACAAAACATCTCCCCCTCGCACACGAGGCCACCACTGTTAATACAAAGCAGACCGCGGATAATGACAAGATTCAAGGAGACGCCGATTCCCCCCCCCCCTGGCCGAGCTCATCGGGTTGTAGTCGTCATCGGAAAGTATGCGACGCGTAACCTTAAAGCCCCAACGAGAGGCG
This sequence comes from Gadus macrocephalus, assembly GCF_031168955.1. Classification (NCBI taxonomy): domain Eukaryota; kingdom Metazoa; phylum Chordata; class Actinopteri; order Gadiformes; family Gadidae; genus Gadus; species Gadus macrocephalus. Next base: position 5,663,166 of record NC_082390.1, on the reverse strand, counting down.
ATGCCTGGCGCTGCTGCTGCTCCCAGGATGCATCTGGGCAACAACGCACCTCATTGTGGAGGCTTCCACAATCAACAGAGGATGGGAGTAGGGAGAGAGCGTGAGTGGGGGTGCCGTTGGGGTCGCTTTTGGGGATGGTGGTGGGGCGCGGGTGTGAGAGATCAAAGGGTCAAGTCAAGGGAAGATTTAATTAGATCTGACATTTCGCCATCTCAAAAGGGAAGTCCTTCCCTGGGGTCCATGTTCCTCGGCAGCGTTCTGAAGAGGGTGCACAGCGGGGTTGCCCTGCGTTACAGATTCTGGCGAGCGAAGGCACGGCACTGACTTTAATGACTGTTTGCCAACCATTGAGGGACAGAGGGAGAGAGATAGATAGAGAGAGACAAAGAGACAGCGAGAGAGAGAGAGAGAGAGAGAGTCAGCGAGAGAGAGAGAGAGAGAGAGACCGAGAGAGAGAGACCGAGAGAGAGACAGATAGAGAGAGACAAAGAGACAGAGAGACAGCGAGAGAGAGAAAGAGACAGCGAGAGAGAGAGAGAGAGAGAGAGAGAGACCGAGAGAGAGACAGATAGAGAGACAAAGAGACAGAGAGAGAGAGACAGAGAGAGACAGCGAGAGAGAGAGAGAGAAAGAGAGAGAGAGAGAGAGAGAGACAGAGAGAGACAGAGAGTCAGGCTCTTGTTCAGTGGTGAGAGAGAGAGACGAGGGGAGGCTGTGGGTGTGTGAGGGGTGAGTGGTGGTGGGTTCAGTCGCTCAGGTCAGCTGTGGAGGACCCCTGGATTCAAACAGGAAATAGTGTCTCAGCTCCGGGGCAATAACAACTCAACATAGTTTACACTGAGTTGACCTATATACATGGAGCTGCGCGAGAACAGAGTGCCTTGGCTCGTAGGTGGAAGAACCGCGGATAAACAAACGGCGCCGTGGAGCAGGCGTCCACATGGCAGGACGGAGGATCGCGATTGGATTAGGTTGCCACTTTTCTCTCTTCCGTCAGTACAGAGAAGCTGGCGTCATGAAGATGATGCAAGTGTTTTCTTTGGAAATTCACTTTCTTTCAGCAAGTAGACACATTCTCGCATACTGAAATAAACGTCTGCACCGCTCACTTCCGATTCAAAAGCATCTTGTTCAATTGGTTCAGACGTGTTGGGAGTGTGACTTTCCTCATTTGTGCTTGTCTTCTTATCTGCCTTCTTTTTGCCCTTACTCATGAACATGAAATACATTTGTGAACAGAGGCAGAGATCCTGCTGCAGGTACCTACTCCAGAAACTCGGTGATGTACTTGCGGCTGCACTTGGACCAGAACCAAGGGCTGGTGTCGTAGTTGAGCGTGGGCGCCATGACGTGGAACTGGTGCTTGACGCCCGCCTCCTTGCACTTTGGGTTGTCATCATGGGGCATGTTGAACCTGGACCAGAGACATACACATTGTAGGGGGGAGAGAGAGAAAGAGAGTGTGAGTGACTGAGTGAGTGAGTAAGAGAGAGAGAGAGAGAGAGAGAGAGAGAGAGAGAGAGGAAGAAGAAGGAACACACACACACAAAGTGTTACGAGCTGCTTAGTGGATCAGTCATAGTGAGCAGGATAAGTGTCAAGGGGTTTATAATCTGCCAATTTTAACAAGGGATTAAACCGGACCAACCCCTTTGGATGACCAGCACGCACAGATGCAGGTGCCAAACTGCATGAAAAGCGGAATTTAAGCACACACACAATAATGGAACACACACAAACCACACAGAACAGACACACACACAAGAAACACACACAGAGCCACAGGAAAAAAGGTTCATCCACGGACACATGTACAACATCAAGTGAGAACTGCGTCCGCAACTCTGCGATTCCTCGCCTCAACGGGGTTCAGATGAGCTTAACCCGACCGCTATGAGAGGATAATACGTTAAAGACCGCCTGATGAATCAAACTGACCAGCATATTCTCTCCATCATCCCGCCAATATAGTGAGACCCACCTCTGGCTCACCTCCAGGAGGTCAGAGGTCACCGGCTCACATTTTCTCAGGGCTTAACGCTGAGGGAGGGAGTGGTGGAGGGAGAGGGGGAGTCAGGGAGGGGGGGAGGGAGGGAGCATGTGCTCAGAGACCCATATGGAGCTGTGATGTAAAAAACATGCTAGAGCAACCAAAGTACTCGCTTTCCCAGATGCACATCAGTGTATTCTTCCCAGATGAACAGCAAGTACAGAAGACTATGTCTATGTGCAGAATGGAGCTTTATCATTGCAGATGTATGGCTCTGAGCTAAGGTTTGGCATATGATACATGGGGAGAAACGGGTGGATCACAGACTCCTGCAGGGAATAGAAGCACACACACACGTGGTATAGTTTGTGTAGTGTTTAAAGGGCAGAGCTTCAGGCAAGGGGGGTGAGGGGGGGAGGTGGGCTAAGGGTCATGACAGGACCACAACATAAACAAGGTCCATCAGAACTGGCATGTGTCGACCCTACGTGAGGCCCTGAGGCAGAGATTGGTTCAGCCCCAGCCTAATTACAACCTGCACTACTCAGTCCTTCTGATGGGGGAGAGCTACTAATACACTCACTAAACTGACCCCAGATAGGTGCAGAACAAAGACGGTGGAGGTAACATCTAGACAGGAACATGATAAGTAATCGGATAGGTTGTATGTTCTGATACAGAAATAAGCACAATTATTTCATGCAGAAATGAGGTAAAAAATTTAACAACAATACCACCTCCATGAGGAAAAGCTTTAAAGACTATCCATGAAAAAAAGCTTTATTGACACAAGAGACAACAACAATTGCAAACCTGAAAACTTCCCATCCGCATCGACGGATGCCTTCAAACAAACTTATAATCACTAACTGTCATCCCTCAACACACATCTCTCTTCCCCGACCACCACCAGCACCACAACAAGAATAACAGCTTTGCAGTCAAAACAGCTTTGCAGTCAAAATCCTCCTGCACTGATGTCTTCAAATAGAGAACACGGTGGTCCCCCGATGACAACAACAACAGATACAACTTCCCTGAAATGCAGTAAATTACCCTATGAGCATGGTGCTCAGCAGAGCCTGAACCATGATGAATCCGTCGGGATATCCTGCGATCGTAAATAAGAGGAATGGCCAGTACTGTGAGGCCCGTGGGGGAACCTCCGCCGTCGGCACTGCTGGAGTGAGAGTGAGAGCTCCAGTTCCAACTAAGGGACATCCAATACAACCCACTGATTGGGGATTTAAAAAAAACAAAGGCCACGATAAAACAGTTAAGTCGCACTGGGTTGTATTTCTTTGCAAACTGTCGCTAGCGGTCTGAGTTTCAGCAACCCGATAGCCTCGTTTGCCGCTCCCCAGAAGTCAATCTAATCGGGAGGGGAGATTTAACGGAATTTGCCGTCAATTAAGTTTTGGAATGCAGCCTTCTTCCCAAGCTGTCAATGGGCCCGAATGTCGTAACAAAATGTGTGTGGGAGGCGGATTACGTCTTAAGACAATCTAAGACCTTTGATTGCGAGGGGCGTGACAATGTACGACGTGTTGCCTTTCACACCTTAACGACTCTGCCGCACTCTCAAATCCCCCCAAACCCATTACACATTACATATTCCTCACAGTCAGCGGAGAAGGGCCTCCCTTCCATTAGTCAGAGTCTTTATTTCTCTAAACATGCGGCTCCCAGTACCTGACACTGGCATCCCCAGAGGGGCTAAACACTCACAAGCACTCCCGCCGTCGAAACGCAGGCGATTAACAACGCCAAGGAGCGGAGCCAACTGGCTGTACAGCTCTGTTTGTGCTGCGGCGCTGAAACAGTGCTACGCGGGGGAGGTTGGACAGAAAGGGAGGGAGGTGGCCCTCCACTCTCCCTGGGCCAGGAAGGGCCTTTCTCCTGCTAGCCGGCTGCTGCCTCGGTCCAAACACTTCACTGGAGCAGTGTGTGAGCGGGGCAGCGTAGGAAGCAGAATTACTCTCATTCTTAGCCAGTGGCTCACAGTGCCGGCCGTGACACTGGGCCCATTTACCAGGCAGGCCACTTGGAAAGAAAGGAAAAAAAGCCAGACGCAGAACTGGCTCTCGCTTTGACACCCGCATGGTGCGAGGGATGGAGCCAGAAAGGGTAAAAAGGGAACAAACAGGGGAGAAAAAGGAATGACAGCATACAGTTGGGGAAAAAAGAGTCGTACAACATCCGCTTTAGTGGATTAGGAGTGTAGATCTTCTAAAAAGGAGGTCCACTTCAAATGAGCCTTTCAACATGTGAAAGAAATGTGTTGGAACTGAAAAGAAAGCAACAAAACAAAAGAACGACTCGTACGGTACCACTGAAGAGTTAGGAAATAAAAAGGATGATGTCATTTTCATAAGTGCTGCTTTGATTTACAAAGGGTCCACTATTCTGTCAACGGAACAGGGGGATCTAGATGTTTATAATAGCAGTGTTTGGAAAGGATTTTAAGGATTCATATGTTGTGACTTTATTATGTGCCCACAAAGCAGGTCATTAATTAATTAATTCATTCATTCATTCATTCATTCATTCATTCTGACAAACCGTATGATCTATTTAAAATGTATATTTCTGTGGCAACATTTTCTTGGAAACACTTTTCGATGGAGAGTTGCGTCATGCTAACAGTGCCATCACAGGCTTATTGCGCAGTGTGCTATGACCACAGATTGACAGGCCTGTGTTTACTGATGCAGGGGTGGTGTTATCTCTCTTTGAAAGTGATAGCGTCTGCAACAGGGCTAGGGCGAGCTCAGCTCCTGAATGCTAATGTTTTAGCTCCTGGTGATTAAACCACTTGAAAAGAAAAAATGAAAAATAAAAACGCTGAATTATGACGCTATGTTTACTTACAGACGACACCAACCTTCAAAACATGGGAATGCGAGTGTTCTTCTTCAAAACCACATCAGAGAACACATTGGCGTTGTCTTTTCATGTTTTTTGCGGCTAAAACGGCTGGTGTCTCCAGACAGAGCTATGACACCCAGAGGGTTAACTCTCCTGGGGCGATACAGTAAGGAATTAAGGTCATCCTGATATTAAAAACACACACACACACACACACACACACAAAAAATCACTTCATTATGTTTTGCACCTGCTTCTACCGAGCTTCACGTTTTCTTGATAAGAGGGCTTTGTTGGGTTGGGGGCAAATGTGGATGAGGAAGGCTGGTGGTGGTGGTAGGACAGGGCTGGTGGTGGTTTCGGTGTGTGTGTGTGTGTGTGTGTGTGTGTGTGTGTGTGTGTGTGTGTGTGTGTGTGTGTGTGTGTGTGTGTGTGTGTGTGTGTGTGTGTGCGTGCGTGTGTACCATGTCAACACTTACACATGGCCCAGCTCGTGAGCGATGGTGAAGGAGGCACTGAGGCCGTTCTCCTCGCTGATGGAGCAGCTCCGGAGCGGGTCGCACATGGTGCCCAGCTCCGCGAGTCCTGTTGGTTAACACACACACACCGACACACACACACACACACACACACACACACACACACACACACACACACACACACACACACACACACACACACACACACACACACACACACACACACACACACACACACACACACACACACACACACACACACACACACACACACACACCAGAATCATAGGACTGGTTGAATAAGAAAGCACTGTTCTGGAGGTGATTAAATCATTCAAACCCACAACTTGTGTGCCGTGTCAGAGAGATTAGCATGGCTGCCAGTCCCCCCCCTAGTCCCCACTGCTCTGTCCCCATTATATTATTAGCTGACAAAAAGAGCAGAATGCATGAGCCTTGAGCCACAGAGGGGAAAGTTAATTGAGGTTGACCGGAGGCAAAAGACTATGCGACGATGAAAGGAGGAAAAGAATAGTTCACCTAATGTGTCGCATTTGTCCTTCGCTCGGCAGATGTCTTCCCTGAAAAAGAGGACAAAAACACAAATCACATGAATCCCTCCCCTGGGGTGACGAAACCCAGGCGGACACGTGTCTGCATGATGTTTCTCTTGTGTATTTCTTCTCTTTTGACTTCCTTCCACGTGGGGTGGATCCAAGACATCCATGCATGGTGGGTCGAGGGGGTCGAGGGGTGAGGGGTGAGGGGAGGGTATTATAGGTGTACGGATGGGGGGGGGGGGGGGGGTGAGCTCGGAGGGTGACGGAGTGAGAGCTGGAGGCTCACCTGGTGATGAGGAGGGCGGTGTCATGGTGGGGCGGGTGGCTGTCGTCAGGGACATTCTGGGCCTGCTGCCACACGCAGAAGTTGTGGAGGGTCTGGGCGGCGTTGAAGTTCACCGTCGGGCCTTCCTGCGATGGAGGGAGAGGAAGAGGAAGATGACGAGCTCGGGGACGTCGGGGTCAGCAGGGTTACCTCTTTACTCCAGCCCCCCGGTTTACTCAGTTTAACGTTTCAACTCAGTGCCTGGGATAATCACTTTAGGACACCACTGGAAATGTTACACCTTGTTCTAGACATTCTAATAAATCCATACGCTCGCCACTTTTCAATTGCAAAGTACCCACCCGAACGCAAAACATCTTAACAGTGACGCGGCCCCACTCCCACACACTATCACTCCATCGAAAACAGAAGTTAAGTTGTTTTATAGTATGCCGTACTATAATTCTACATTAAAAGCAAATCCGCCACTTTCAAGCCAGAGAGCCATGTCAGCATTTGGCCGCTTGCAGGTGGCGAAGCCATCAACACATTGTAACATTTCTCCTCTCCGCTTTTCGAAAAGCAGGCCTCTCCGGAGACGTAGGACCGTACAAGGCAGGCTCTGTGTCCTCCTCCCCCCCCCCGCCTCCTCCCCAGAGACAGAAGGGAAATGAAACCCACCACCAGCTATAGGGACACCTGCGCTGACGTCAGGCAGCGAGCTAGGAGAGAACCCGACCACACTGCTCACCTGTTCATTGTGGATAATGACGAGCTTGACAATCACAATGTTGATGAGGTTGCCTACGCTGGGGTCCCGGTACACAGCTGCTACCTGTAATCACACGACACACACACAAGAAGAAATGCAAACCTCCGCCGGGCTGTAACAAGGCACGCATTGAGGGTTGTTTTGATGGAGCTGTGGTTTGGATTGGGAAGGCTGGACTGATGACCGAGGGTGTTTGGTTGAAACAACAAACCTATGTGATAATAACATGTATCATCATAATTTAGGTTTTTTGTTAACATACTATAACAGCCTTTTTTTTTTTTTTTAAGTTACCACGTTCATTTCCCTTAACAATTAAGCTTTTTGTTTGTTAAACCATATACCATCATAAATTATGTTTTTTTTTACCATGGAATTTTTGACTCTGAATTTGTGAATCTCCTCCCTCTCTACGCTAGCTTATTGATGGCTCGCTCATCCAATCCAGCAAGACCTCTTCAGAGCCCACTGACTGGACTCTAAACGTCAGCAGGATACCTGGAGCCATGCATGACCCGAACCCTCTGACAGACCCTCATTAGCCCACCACAAACACTTAGCTCCTATTAGCCCCCCAGCTCATTAGGCCTGCACGAGAGAAGGGGAGAGGCTAGAAGACACAGCTACCTTTACTAGCTCGGTTTTACTAATGTTGTGTGCGTCCTCGTGCACCAGTGTGTGAATTCATTTAGGTCGGTCCTTGATCCTGGTCTGAGCTGGAACAGCCTCACACAGTGAGGGACTAAATTACAAGTTCTGGAAACCCACAGGAATGTCCCCAGCAGGAGCGCACACGCATGCAAGTGCACGGAAACACACACATACAAACAAACACACACACACACACAGTCGCCACACAAACGTACACATTTTCTCACCCTACAACACGTGTCGTTGTTAGGGTGAATTTAAATGACATCATTCTCATCTTCATATCAGAGACCTAAGTGTGTTGTTCGAAAGCCCCCCCCCCCCCCCCCCCCCCCCCCCCCAGATCCCCGACTGGCAGGGGGTTATGTGGTAACCATGGCGATGCTGGACCAGGCTTGGCAGACTTCCCTGTTCCGTTCAAAAGTGATTCCTGTTAATTTGGTAGAATAGTGGGCACTTCCAATGGATTAAAGTCTGCAAGTTATGAAAGAGAGAGCGTAGCGTGTGTGCGTGCGTGCGTGCGTGCGTGCGTGCGTGCGTGCGTGCGTGCGTGCGTGCGTGCGTGCGTGCGTGCGTGCGTGCGTGCGTGCGTGCGTGCGTGCGTGCGTGCGTGCGTGCGTGCGTGCGTGCGTGCGTGCGTGCGTGCGTGCGTGCGTGCGTGCGTGCATGTAGTGGAACGCCTGTGGATGGATAAAGGTGTACAATTTTCATAAGCACGTAAACATTACCACAAGGGGTGGTCAATTTAGGGGTAAAATACGCAAATGTTGTCATGTATTCTCCTAACCGGCGAGTTGTTTTGGGTTGTGTGTGTTGTGTGGGCTGTACGTTTTGACATGTATGGGTCAGACCAAGATCCGGATGGTTCACTCAAATATATAGCACATCTTATTTTCCCCGCCAGTATTAGGGATTTTTTAAATGGGGAAACTTTAAAATTAAATGATTTTAACATTCTTCATATACTGTCAATCTTAGTGGAGGACAGGGTTTAATTGAATGACTGATTGGCTTCACGGGTAATCGCTTTTTACAAACGACACCCGACTGTGAGACTAAGGTACAGTTCCTAAGGCTATCAAGATTGGTGAAGGGGTTGACTTTCTGCCTCAAGCTCCCCCTTCTCTCTCTGTCTGCATCTCTCTCCCCTAATCACTTCCTCTCTCCCTCTCTGTCCTCCCCTCTCTCCCCTTCTCCCTCTATCCCTCTCTCTCACTGTCTGTCCTCCCCTCTCTCCCCTACTCAGTCAGGCAAGCTCTCTCTCTCTCTCTCTCTCTCTCTCTCTCTCTCTCTCTCTCTCTCTCTCTCTCTCTCTCTCTCTCTCTCTCTCTCTCTCTCTCTCTCTCTCTCTCTCTCTCTCTCTCTCTCTCTCTCTCTCTCTCTCTCTCTCTCTCTCTCCCTTCCTCCCTCCCTTTCTCTCTCTCTGACATTGACCTCACCATAAGTTTAGGTTGAGTCAGACGTTGTCATCTTACTGCTAAGGTTGTAGTCAATATGGGAACTTCATAAGTTATGGCATTTAAGTAAAACAGCACAAAGACTTTGGTTGCTTTGGGACAAACAAATGACTTGGACTAGGACTCTCCTTATCAGAATAATGACAAAATGTTCCCTAACAGGATTATCAGTGAAAATAAAGCAACAAGATTCTAGACCATGATCACAGATCTATTGAGTAGCCAAAATCCAACTCTCACAATCACTTCCATGTGCGTGCAATAATAATATAAATCATAATAATGATAGTATCATGCTACTTTTACTACACACAATATAAGCACTATTACAACCCACTTCTAAGACTATAAGATTAGGATAAAATGGGAACAATTCAAATGTATTAATCCCAGATGGGAAATTACAAATAACTAACAATAAATTACATTATACGGCAATCGGCAGAGGCTTTTATCTGAGTCCTCCAATAACATGAGGAACAGGAACCACCATCATCAACAACAAAAAATAACAATAATCACAGGCATTATAATCATTCTAATTATAACAAAAAAATATTGAAAAGAGAAACATCATTTTACTTACTACTGACATGATTGTGAGGATGTAGTGCTCCAGGTTGCGTCCGTGGTGTCGCACCATCTTGGCGTCCGCCGTCACCATCAGCTCCACGTAGCGGGGGTAGGACAGGAAGCGCTTGCGTCGGCTGCGAGCCCCGTGGGTGTCGGTGGGGGTGCTGGTGGTGTTGTTGCGGCCTGGGTTGGTGTCAGTGTTTGGGCCGGGGTTGGGGTGTTGATCGCGTATGGCGTAGCTGACTGACTCCAGCTGCTCCGCCGTATTCCTGTTGTTCTCCAGAACCACGGGCCCGGACGCCTTGTTCTCTGTTGGGGTCATAAAAAAGGGAATTGCGGTTTCAACACCATGTGGAGACGGGCTCCAACACTTGCCCTTGAGAGAAACGTAATTATGTACATTTTCTTTTGCAAAATCACACGTTGTATTTTCTTTCCAATCATTTCGAATGTGAAACGCCGTCAAAAGGAGAGCTCCGTTTTTTCTAGACGTGACGTACTTTTCCAACCAAATACAAATCAAAACACTCCCTGCCAGACATGCACATCCATAACTATTTCTATTTCCTGAGGAGAGAGCCGGGAACGTCTACAGTCAGGGCAGAGGCATTCAGCTTAGCCGCATTCCTATGACATAACGCTCAGCATTCTGGAGGGCTGGCAAGGCCGCCATAACATACCGTATCATCTCAAAGGCCAGAGAAGAAAACAGTCGCCGGAGCCAACATGCGACATGCGGTCACTGGTGAGCTCTGAATAGCTGTTTATGCCCTGAAGTCAACGCCTAGACAAACACAGAAGATCCCGTGACGCCGTATTTATGGCCATGCCCGCGAGGCACCCGGACATCAACCCAGGCGTGGGCACCACATGGCGTGGCAGAAAATACTGGACGATACCTTTGGCCAATCAGATCCACTCATAGTTTTCTCCTTCTCTTTCTATATATATATATTGTATTTTAAAAGGAGACACTTAAAGATGTTATTTTAATTTTTTTGTATCCCAACCCAGCTGCTCAATATGAAGTTATCTGCACATGGTCAACGGGTATTGCTTCCAGTCCTTTTCCTCTCTCTCTCTCTCTCTCTTTCTACGCCTCTCTCTCTTTCTCTGTCTCTGTCTCATAAGAGACCTCAGCTGAAATGCACATGTCGAGTAAAAGCTGCTATCAGCAATGGATTCCATCACCATGAATAACTACAAAAGAGAAAAAGCGAGAGAGAGGAGAGAATATAATTGATAGTGGGGATAGTTCGATTCAAAAGAAAGGCTCAGATAGTTAGACAGGCATAAGCAGCAGGGGAAGAGGAAGAGGGTGACTTTCTTCTGAGGATGTGTCCAAGATGTCAGCTTAGGGAACAACAAAGTATGTAGGTACCAAGTTTCATGTTGTTATTTTTATGTATACACACACGGGCAACACTTGTTCTCTCTGCCCAGTTATACGAGTGATGAGGGGGAGGGGGACTCCCGGGCACAAAAATGCACGGGTCCTGCCATGAGGACAGGCCGAGGATGCACCACACAAGACCGGACCAGACAAACACAGACCTGTCAGCTATAGAACAAGCCAGAACAGTACAGACTAGTCATCCATAGGCGAAGACAAACCAGTACAGACCTGTCAGGTATAGACCAAGACAGCCCAGGATAGACCAGTACAGACCAGTCAGTATAAGGCCAAGACAGACCAGAACAGTCTACTAAGCTTAGGCCAAGACAGACCAGTACAGGCCAGGACAGACTCTTTCTAGGACAGAGAGGCCCAGCCTCTGAAACGCCTCATCAGCGCACACACACGGACATCAAAGAGATCATCAAAGACTCTGTCGATGCTGCTACAGTGTGTTACAGCGCGGAGGAGGGAGAGGGAGGCAAGGGAGAGGGAGAAGGGTAGGGACAGGGAGGGAGGGGAAGAGGGAGGGACAGGGAGGGAGGGGAAGGGGGAGGGACAGGGAGGGAGGGAGACGGGGAGGGAGGGGAAGGGGGAGGGAAAGGGGGAGGGACAGGGAGGGAGGGAGATGGGTAGGGACAGGGAGGGAGGGAGACGGGTAGGGACAGGGAGGGAGGGGAAGGGGGAGGGACAGATAGAGGGAAAGGGGGAGGGGAAGATGGAGGGACAGGGAGGGAGGGAAAGGGGGAGGGAGACGGGGAGGGACATGGAGGGGAGGCAAAGGGATGGAGGGAGGCTGGAGACATGCGGAAGGGAGGGAGGGGAAGAGAGACAGTCAGGGAGTTAGAGAAAGGGTGTGTGAAAGACTGAGAGGTGAAGAAAGAAAAAAAATATGGTGGCTGTACTAATCGCTTCTAAATTAGCTGATACTATAGCCACACACACACACACACACACACACACACACACACACACACACACATACACACACCCACACACACATCCCCCTTTTCAGCGGGGGATGGAGCTGCGGCTCCACCATGAATAGACAGGAGGGACCTCTCCGAACCACTGGGTACCAAGCCTCAACATCATCATCTTCATCTTCATCAAAATGCGCCCGTGCACCCAACACCACATCAAGAGCAGTGCGCTGGAACTCCATTACCCAGAAACACTCTGTAAACACAAGCAAGTAACTACAGTGATTTCAGGTACGGGTTATAAAGAGGTAGGTAGGAGTAAATTGTTTTAACATATTCAACATATATTAACCTAACCTAGCCGACCTTCCCACAACCAAACACAGGTTGCTGATGTTCTAGTAGCACTGTTGGTTATGTATTTCCAGATATGTTGAATCTAAATCAATTTCAACACTATGGAAACAGTGAAAATGCAGGTTCCTTTGCCAATTTACGAAAGAGCCAATCTCTGCGTTTTATTCGGTTTTGATCCGCGGCGTTTGTTTCCTTCATCCCCGCCCGCGATGAGATAATTAGTCACAGTCGTCAAAGCTGAGAGCCAGACGACTTGAGAAAAAAAAAAATAACTAGACTCCATTGTTGTGCTTATTAACATTCTTCTGCATCAGCATGCTGGGAGACGGAGTTCAACCGCATTTCCACCGGGTGCCTGACGCATGTGCACTAGTGTGCGCGATCACAGCCCTCCTAGGTACGGCCTGGGGCCTGGCGGAGCTCACAACCACGTCAATAGCCCTTTAATGGACACCACAATACGAGGAGGAGGTGGTGGGGAGGGGAGGGAGCCATCATCCCCCGCAGACAGGAGCTCAATTAAGTGCAATTCTAGGGGCCAGACAGGGAGCAGGGAGGGCGGGTAATTGTTGCCGCCAAGGCTTTTAAAAATGTGAAGTGGCATAGCTTTTGACCCCCTGGGAAGACGCTGAGCTTTGGGATGCGTACAGTCTGACCTGTTGATGCTCAGAGTCCACAGACTGGCTGAAGACGGCGTGGTTTGGTCAGTCAGGGGGTGGGGGGGAGGGAGAGGGAGAGACACAGACACACAGACAGACAGACAGACAGACAGACAGACAGACAGACAGACAGACAGACAGACAGACAGACAGACAGACAGACAGACGGACGGACAGACAGACGGACGGACGGACAGACGGACGGACAGACGGACAGACAGAAAGACAGACAGACAGACGGACGGACGGACGGACGTACAGACAGACGGACAGACAGACGGACAGACAGACAGACGGACAGACAGACGGACAGACAGACGGACAGATAGACGGACAGATAGACGGAGAGGGGCCGTTCTTTTTAGGAGGGTTCTTTTTATTTTAATATTTTAAAATTAATTTAACTTGAATAATATTGAAATTTGAATGGGTTAGCTACAAAATGTTATACATATAAAAGCATCTAAACATATAATGTTCAGAATGAAGTATAAAGCGTACAATTAAGAAACACCAAACTAGTCCAGGCAACAAGTTAGAGTTAAAAACATTTCTATACCAGCATAGCAATGACAGCATTAAATCATCCACGGAACAAAAAAAAAGGAAGCGGTACGTTCAGCATTATAAATACTAGACACAGTCTCTCCAATGATTGACAGCCGTAGTTCCTAGGGTGACACAAATGATCATTCACCCACACCCTGCACCAGAAACAACCACGGGCCATCTCAGCGGATCAGTCGGCTGTCCCCGAGCGTGACTCTTCTGCCTCCACTCACCACGCCGTCCGTCTAGAGGGCCCAGACGGAAGACAGTGGCAAAAAATAGTCTGGAATTTGTCACGGGAACTCCCAAGGCGAAGTCTGACACATCGGCTCGGAGAGATCAGCTCAACATCCCGACAGACGGACTGACGGACAACCGGACAGTTCGGCCGACATGCAGGCAGGCAGACGGACAGACAGACAGGCCGACGGACAGAGAGACACATGGCAGCTATTAAGGGTTATAGACTGTGTAATGCCGTGCTTTGCCTTGTCGGGGCCCTCTTTGAATAGACAGAAGAGCTTAGCCGCATTATTAGCCATGTTTGATGGATTGTGATGCAATGCTATGAGGTTGGTGGGCAATGATTCTCTTTATATCTCACACACTATGAAAGAGTCGGGTAATAGCTAATTGTTGGCTCGGCACTCTGCCTGCCGCAGCCAAAATGTGTTAGCCAAGGATAGATTTTAGCCCCTGCTTTCAGCTAAGAGGAATTCACTGTACCCAATACAGTATATAGCCTAGCAGTACTCATGTACTGTAGAGGGAGTTGTTGTGAAGAGAGGCAGGTGTTCAGAGAAAGACAGAAAGAAAGAAGGTCAAAAAATAATAAAACAAAGGAATGAAGGAAAGAAAGACCAAAAGAAAGAAAGACTTAAAGAAGGAAAGAAGGAAAGAGAGGCTGGCAGTGGGAACTTGGGAGACATCGGGAGTTTGCTGCCAAGCTCCGAAGCGAGACAGACAAGCACATGCAGGGCAGGCCAAGACTGTCCAGACAAATGAAGAAAGAATCTCCTCTCTCTCTCTATTTACCGCTCCCGATTCACTCTCTGGTTCCAAGCGAGCGCTCCGTGGGAGGTGTGCACGAGTGAGAATCACTGTGTGGGTTGGTGCACACAACAAGGCTGCATGGACCAATAATCCATTCTGCTGTTTTTTTTTCATTTCCTCATTCAATCCTAGTGCCTCTAATAAATTCACCCAAGGGCACCAAATGCATTATACAGAAAGACACACACACACACACCCACACCCACACACACACACACACACACACACACACACACACACACACACACACACACACACACACACACACACACACACACACACACACACACACACACACACACACACACATTTTCTCTCCAAATCAAATTCATGCCAGGAACAACAAAAAATGCCACAAAATAAACTTTTTTCGCCTAGCGACAAAAGACGCTTCCTGAGGGCGCCCCAGGAGGCAGGAAGGGGTGCAAAAAGGTCCTAAGCCTGTCGGAGCCAAACGACACCCAGGAAAACTCCTCCAATCAGCCCTCCACCCACCTCCCCCCCTGCACACATCACAAACACCCACACCGACACACACACCACATTCTCCCAGGCCAGGGCCTGGGGCTGAGGGACGTTTGTCAGAGGGATCAGCTCCCCCGTCCATCACACTCCAGCCTCCCCTGACCTGCTCCGAGGGGCGGACTCAAGAGGGCCACAACAAAGGCCCTTGATGGACACGTCGCTCCAGAGACCCCGGCCCAACAAACAAAACATGTTTTCCCTCCTCCCGCACAAATTATTCCAAGTAAGCATTTACCAGGGTTCGGGGTGGGGGGGGGGGGCGAGGTGGAAGGGGTTTAGGAGGGGTGCTGTTTGTGTGTGTGTGTGTGTGTGTGTGTGTGTGTGTGTGTGTGTGTGGGGGGGGGGGGGGGGGGGGGGTTAGGGGTGGGTGTTCAAGGTCACATGCCCCTGTCCAGTGAGTGACTCCAAACAAAGAGGGAAGTGAGGTCACGATCAACAAGTGCCCCCATTCACATACATGAAAGCGCAAAGGGGGGGGGGGGGGGGGGGGTGCGGGCAGCGTTTCAAGTCGGCTAGTTCAAAACCCCAGGCGGGGGAGAGCATTTTTCCGTGTAAATGAACCCATTGACCAGAAAGGGCCCTGGTGCTGGCGTTTGGACTACCATGTATACACAGTGGGCACCGAAGGGGGGGGAATCCTTTACATTGATTGTGTTGGTGGGGCTGAGGCGAGGAGGCACAGATGCCCTTGGTGCCAGGGGAAGGCGGAGGGGGGGGGGGCACACATCAAAGGTGTCCCCACCACCGGTCACTTCCCTGGGGCATGAGGTCGCCGTGCTGGGCAAGGGACTGATTGGAAACCCGGCGATCACCACCACTGAATACGTCATGAGGTACAGATTGGAACATACAAGACATGCACTGTTTAGTCTCATACAGATCGTCTATGGACCCATTTTTAATGCTGATCTTACTCACTCATCATTAAACATGAATAGAGTAACGCCATTAACGCATTAACGCAATTTGTTTCTACCCAAAACCCTTTTAATGCATGTTCCAAGTCCATCCCTTTTTTGGGTACTTCCGCACAAAAGGAAAATAAATCTCCATTACTCAACTGTACACTGAACTCTAAACAACCATTAAAAGCAAAGGCGGAAGAAAGAGAGAGCGAGGGAGAAACAGGCCCACCCCTATCCCCCCGGCTGCCACCCTCATCCTTGTGGCTGAAGGACAACAACGGGGTTTCACATGCAAGCCCACCGATAGCTTCCAGAATGCTACACGGAGGGCCGGGCTATTGTTGTGATTGGGCCCTTTCAGGGCGCTGCACTGCAAGGCCTTGAAAAGCCCAGCTCCGGCAGGGCAAGGAGGGAACAGTGGTGCTCCTCAAGACATCAATCACCCAACCCACACAACTATCTACTCCCCGGTTACTCTGGAGCCACCATGGTTGGCAGGTGAAACACAGAGAACAAAACTCTATTCCCCCCCCCGATTTGAGATTCCCTCCATTTCCCCTCTTGGATTAATGAAGCACCCATCCATCGATCCATCTAAAACTAATATGCTAATATTGACGAGTTACACAAAGGGAAAGTTATCTCCATTATTCCTGCACTCACTATCCCACCTGAATTTGAACTAGTTGGGTTTTGAAAGGCCGGTCGCTTGCTTGGGAAACTTTGCAAGCCAACTACGTGGCTGCGGCATTCATTCCACAGCACCCTGAATCACGTTACAGACAGCGCAGAATAAGACGTGAACACACACAGCGCATAAAGGCAGCCGACGACAGCTCCATCGAACATGACGAGGCCGCTGGTACAACAACAAGGTATTTTTCCATCAGGGCAACACTTGGAACGCTCTTCATCGTAACCTCCCGTCTTTTAACACTTTGCAGAGAGGCCCGAGGTGTCGGTTATTGTTATTCTAGGGAAAATAAAAAGATGGCGGAAATTACGGAAAAGAACGCTTCCTTAACTTCAGCTTTGTTACCGTTATCTAAATGGACATTTTGTCTTCCTGTTCTGTCAACACGCTGGAAGCATGTTCCGATGCCAAAATAAACGTTGGAAAAAAAGGCAACCTTAACAGACGGAATATACAGGAGTTACATGAACCATTCGTGACTGTGCAGCATTTTATAAAAAAAAAAAAGGTTGCCCTGCTGGATGTATGCAGTAACATGAGCCTTAAACTTATCTGCTGTAGGCTTATCTCTACAGACGTATAATCCTATTGATGCAGCTATTGTTTGTGTCCGAGACCTTTGCTTGTCAAAGTTCATTCATCTTCGGCTAAAATATGTCACTGAAGAGCAAAAATACAAAATAAGGGTACCCACAAAGGAACATCCCAACAAGTTTCACGATACTGAGTAGTGCTAGACTGATTCTGTCCAGCAAGCTAGCAGATAAGCAGCTAACCCTGTAGCATTGCAGACTGTATTCTGGCTAGCTGCGTTTATTTGGCAGGTTGTGACAAAGTACTTCCCCCATAAACATGATGGACACCAAAATCCCCCAAACATTTCAGACCAGAAGGCTTTTCTCCCTGAGCACAGACTTTAAATCAAGTCAATGAAGATGCTTCAGTTTCACACAAAAAAAGGAGAAGAGGGAAGCAAATGAAGGGAGGGTATGGCATAATACGGCTGATGTCCATATCTAGACGCCTACAGCTATAGATATGCCATACAGTCATATCTTATCGCAATGTTGCAATTAGCAGTCCGTGACCATTTTACGACGACTGAATATTGGTTCTATCCACTCCGTATAGCCCTGAGGTAAACAGGCATCGGTGCAGGTTAAAGGGGAGTGATATCTAAGGGCCTGAGTATTTGTAGACCTTGATATTAGTCATTGGATTGTGGCTTGGAAGCACATAAAGTCATGAGTTCAGGAGAACACAACACTTTCAAAAGAAAATGTGATGAGTAGAGGCAGGGCAGTTTTGATAAGGGGGAAGAGACACGTGACACACAATCCTATAGGACACAAAGCCACACATTAAGTCGAGATAAAAACGCACAATTCCGGAAAAGCTGAGACCGATAGTGAGAAGCAAACGGCCAAACGGAGCAGCCCTCCCCGGCCCCTTCAAAATAAAAGCGCTCGTCTCACTCTTCGAAACTGGCGCGCCGACGCTGTAGGAGCAAGGCGACACCCACCGCTCCAGTGTTTACAGCTCACCCGCCAGCATCCCTGACGCGCTCGCCGCTCTCCTCTCCATAAAAAGACACACAAGCCTGGCTGGCCCGGCCCTGTGTGGCCTTCAAAAGGGAGCCCGCTTATCTCTGCATCTGGAGAGGAGCCTATCTGATCAGGTGGAGGGAACGCAGCGCTGCCGGGACACCTCGTAGCAGCAGGTCTACCTCGTCGGCCTCTTTTAATCCTCCAGCTCTTTGTGTACCTGCTGCCCCTTTGATAACGAAGAAATAAAGGCTCCCGCAGGTGTCTCCTCTGTATGCCCATCTGTCTCCGGGGCCTATCTCCCTACACCGCTGTGTGTGCTCTCTGCATAAAAGGTACACGAGAGGAAGCCGGGCTCAGGGAGATGGAGCTCCGTGAGCTGACGAGAGAGATTTTGTCTTATGTGTTTTTAACGCTCGCCTGATGGATAATATGTGGTGATTTTATGGCATGCTTTAATCCTGAAGGAGATACACTTAACACAGAGTTAGAGTGAGGTGCAGGTCGAAGACTGGAATCATAAACACTTTTTTGACTAGAAGTGGAGAGACCATGGCAACTACGCGACCCCCGGTCCCTGAATAACAGTGTTCGTCACTGGGACAAGATATTGGATCAGTGCCCTAGGAGACACGTTCCCAAGAGTTGTAGCTACTCCAGATTCCAGACCCTCTTCTCTGTTTACCACACACAGACTGAGGGGTCCGCGAAAGGGGAGAGTCTAATAAAAGAGTTAGTGGCCTGGTCCACCAGGTCAGTCCTATGACGGTAAACCACCAGCCAACACAAAGCTAACCACCCGGCTGAGTCCAGACAACAGGCAAATCAAGCGTCCTACACTGCACATCCAGCATTAAAGATTTACTGCATCGGGGCACAGAAGGCCGCCCACAAAGCTGTTTGCAAGAATTGCTTTTAAGCCTTGCTCGGAATGAAGCTTGTTTGGTCACCCACGTTTTCTCAAGAACCTCTCAAGTGCGCTAAAGAATCAGCCATAAAAATTCAAATGAACATCCAAACATCTTTTCAAGACAAAAAGTTCTCCAGTTAGTTTTTTTTAACTGCAGGGTTAGAAAAGTCTTTAATTCTTCCCTATGCTGCTGCCAAGGACCAGGGTGTGAACCCTGTAGTCAGTGAAATATGATTGAAAACCGCAGTAAAGATTGCCTGATTAAATGGAGAATTTTCCAGCAAGAAACCCTTAATCAGCATTCAAATCATCCTGCCAACCAACACTCATTCTGTTTTTATTGCAATGGCTCAGAGACGACGGAGTGCAGGTCATCAGTCAGTGTGTGTGTGTGTGTGTGTGTGTGTGTGTGTGTGTGTGTGTGTGTGTGTGTGTGTGTGTGTGTGTGTGTGTGTGTGTGTGTGTGTGTGTGTCTGTAGGTGTGTGCGTGTCTGTGTGTGTGTGTATGAATGTGTGTATGTAGGTGTGTGTGTGTGTTTGCGTGTGTGTGTGCGTGTGTGTGTGTGTGTGTGTGTGTGTGTTTGCATCTATGTGTGTGTGTGTGTGCGTGCGTGTGTGCATCCTCATCTTTATGTGTGTTTTGCGTGCGGTTGCATCCATGTGTGCGTTTTGCGTGCGTGCGTTTGCATCTATGTGTGTGTGAGGGCAGTGTGTGTGTGTGTGGCGGAGCCAGACAGACGGGGCCTGGTGGTTGGCTTGTGGTTGCGGGCCAGCGTCTTCAGTCTCTCTGCAGTCTGTTACCTGAGGCGGCGCAGGGCTCCGCCGGGGGGGCCTCCCTGGGTCCCTCCCCAGTCCTGCCCTGCCTGTAGACCAGGTGGGGCTTGCTGTGCTCCGAGGCGTACGGCTCTCCCTCGGCGCCCATCAGCGGCTCCATGAAGTACTCGCCGTCATGCGTCGTGAACGTCCCAATCTGGAGCAGGAAAGAAAGAAAGATAAGAGAGAGAGAGAGAAAAAAGTAGGGCCTTATTAAATGCACTTATTACATGCACGCCTGTGCGTGCATGTGTGTGTCGAATCAGAATACAGATTAGGACCCGTTTGTGTGAACATAAAGTTTGTTCTTGCGCCACGGCCACGGCCCATTGGCTCTGCTCTTGGGCGGACACCCTTCTGCGTTCCTCCCAGACCAGAGTGCTATTTCGGCGTCATACATGTTGTGAACTGAAGAACATGTTGCTTTCGATGGAAACGTCAGTGTCAAAACACAAATGGAGTCGTGCTCTAGGTCAGGACAGTACAAAGACAGAACGTATTGTGAGGGACGCACGCTCACCGAAAGAACGATAAGACTACGCGTCTGTGTTTCTTAAAAACAGTGAGCGGCATTCACGAGAGCAGTGAAGTTGTTTTTGGTACGCCGAGATCTCTCCTTTCTACACAACTGAACCCCGCCGTCAGAGTTGAGTTTGGTGGGAGGAATGACATCATCACAGAGGGCCGGCCTGCTGTCAGAAGGGAGTGTTGAGGCTGGATCCGGCCTTTGAGTCCATCCCAAAGCTGCTTAGCTCACTCGGGCAAAAAGTACAGCAGTGTTTCCGTGGTAATTTCATACGCACACTTTAACAGGTTATTAGAAGCCCGGAATGTTGTCTTTGGGCAGCATTACCCAATGACCGTCTCCACAAGTGACAGCCGCTTGACAATGGAAACACATCTGATGTGGAAAAAACTTGGAACGTTTGTGTACCTTTCCTCTTTCCCTCTGCAAAGGAGGCCAAGATTAGTAAGCTTCAACACGAGCCATACACTTCCTTGAAAGCTTGTGCATGCTTCGAGAGAATTGTACGTCGGCACACAGGCGCACACACACAGGCGCACACACACAGGCGCACACACACAGGCGCACACACACACACACACACACACACACACACACAGGCGCACACACACACACACACACACACACACACACACACACACACACACACACACACACACACACACACACACACACACACACACACACACACACACACACACACACACACACACACACACACACACACACACACACACACACACACACACACACTTACAAGCTTGTAATAACATGACAGAGCAAAGATAACTTTACTACTGGAAAAAAAAGACGTCAGAACATGACAGCCTTTTGCATCCACTGCAAATCGCCCCCAAGGCTTCAACACTTCTTTTCAGACCCGGGGAGGTTCAGACCCATGGGGATTCATTAATTCACCACTGAAGGGTTGGATCAGCATGGACTAGAATATCAAGTCCAGGAACAGTAATTCTCAGAGAAACATGATGGGAGCAATCTGTAACAGACTATCAGCAAGACTTGTTCTGTCCACTGACCGGACCCAAGGGTACACCATAAGCGACAACAAGATTTGTCAAAGTTTGTCATTGAAAGATCATCTCAAAGAACAGCCACATGGAAGTGACCCCAGGCTGGCATTTAGTGGCCAAAACATGAGTGACTGACTCTTAGTATTAATTCTTAGTTGTTGTTTTTTTCTGTTATCTGTTATCTTGTCTGATCTAAAATCATGCCTGGGTGTCTTTGCCGAACACAGATGGCTAAGGAAGGAATCCTAGATGGAAAATCAACTTGTTAAGGGTTGTCTATTCATGGGCGACAATGGAAACGAAAACACGTCACCCCCCTGTTCATTGGAAATACTGTAGATAAATATATAGTATAGCACACCTGGAAAATAAGTTTCCATGTTCAGAAGAACGGATTACTGTTGATGAACTATTGAGGGCACGCCAGACGTTACAAATCGTTGCACTTTCCACCGTGTACGGGCTCAAACCCATGTCATGGTTCATCAGAGTCTAGACACAGCTTTTGCATCAAAGAGCCCAACGAGCCAACCAGGTAGTGTGTCTGCTGAGTCATCAGATTGCTGCTGCAGTAAATCGCATTGGGTGATGCAGGCTGTGAAGGTGTTTCAGCCTCTGGTCTTAACACAGATGGGCATGACTTGGCCCTGTGCCAAACAGGCCACAGGCCACCATTACGGCGCTGGAACGGTCAATTAAATCATTTAATCTATCGACTAAATAAATAAATAGCACTTTTGTCAATCAAGTTGTTAATCACTCCAGAAGCTGATGCAAATGACTTGTTACAGATATTGCGAGTTAAAGGACAAGCATGTGAAGGATGTCATGTCATCGACCCTGCATACCACTTGTGTTGAGCTAGCCCCTCTTTCACAGAGCACTTCGCAACAGCCCTCCATAAACGCCCGTCCCGCCTGCAAGTTCCTCCATAGAAAAAAGAAAAAAGAGTTTGGACGTTAATGAGAGGGGAAAACCAGCACTTTCTAGAATGGCCTTATTGTTTTAAGGCTCAATCATACCCTTAATGACCTCATCCCTTTAAAATGTGCATCGTCCAATCAAGCCCCAATAGCCCTCTGGTGCATTGCAGGGGCCCTTTGACCTGTGGTTCAGCAGTGAGTGATGAGGATGCTGATAACCAGCCAGCATCTGTTTGAAAAGAAGTGGATGCGTGGAACATGTTTGTCGAAGGGAGATGCACATCAAAGTGGGCCTGAAGGCCATCTAAAAGCTCACTGGTGTGTTCCTTTTCAGTCGGAAAAAAAAAAGAATCACCCCGGCTCTAAGGGCCCCATAAGAACCCTGACCCTGACAACGTTAATGACATGGTTTTGGTATGGAGCCTTTCAAGCCCTCAATCAGAGGCCCGGCACTGGTGCCGCTTCGAATGGGTCACTGACGTAAAAGCATCCTGAGCGCGCTAGTTTCGAGATAGCCTCCCTCACGTGCTGCCATGCTATCCGAGGAGGTACGCTTCTCTACCAAGCAGCCCCAAACCAAGAGAGGTACGTCCGTGTCAGCGATAGGCTTCGATGCCCACTGACACCTAGAGTGACACGCCAAAGGATGTGTGTCACTCTAGGTGTCGATATCTCTGTCCAGGCCAGAGAAGCGTCCACAACCCCCTCCAAGCCCTACCCACTACACCCATACCAGAGCCATAGGCGAGACCAAGGTCAGCCCTCTGATCGCTACACCGGTAACCCTGTCCGACCCATGGATGGAGTCATCCCTTTCAACACTTATCTGATTCTGATTCATGGATGATTAGCACTATTAAGTACTATTCAGTTAACACTAAGGTCATTAGCACCCAATAAATCGATTACAGCCTTGTAAGATATCCATATTACAGCTTGTGACGGTATAATGGGACCACAGTATGTGATTGCTGATAAGGCATCTTGTGGAATGCTATTACAAATTAGTTATTTGATATACCATTCAATATTTCACATGATAATGATGCTGGCTCAATTACTTTCAAATTAACTACAGCCCCTTCATTTGTTCAGCAAACCAGATGAAAACCATAAAACATAATTAAATGTAGTTTTTGCTTAAACCACTGCATTGAGTTAACAAGTGTTACTCCTGAACTGCGCAATTGCATCACTCCAAAGGATCTAGGAATGGGATGCGGGACACGCTTCAAATGCGGCCAGTGAGTCATAGCAAGCAACACTTGCTCTCGTTTCAGTGCGATGCATTTCGAGTAAAGGAGGGCTATGGTGGGGCGGGCAGGCGGCTGCACATGCACGCCGGTGTCGACCGGAATGGGAACGAGCAAAGAAAGTTGAAAGCAGCAGCGAGAGCAGCAGCAGCAGCATCTGATAGAAAAAGACTTGGGAGTTGGGAAGAAGAACGAAAGGCTCATACTCACTAGGCCAGTGCACAAACTGAAGACTGCGGGGAAGTGTGTCTTGGCGTTGACGTGTCCTCGGAAAAAGCAGTGGCGCATATTGCTCGGGTCCCGGGGGTAGTAGTGGTGGGAGTCGGCGGTGTCGTTGGGCTCCGCGCCCAGGTGCTGCACGGCGTAGGAGGGGGCGATGAAGCTGGAGTCGGCGGTCAGGTTGAGGTGGAAGCGTTCCCCGAATGCATCGATCCTGTAGTGGGCTTGTGAGCCCGACACATCGTCATCCAAACTCCTCCGTCTCCTCTTGTAGTGCAGCTTGTGAGGGAACGACTCTCCGAAATCATTGACCCGGAGCGGGGTAATGATTTCGTAGGATTTCAACTGTTTGATGAAACTTTCTGAAGAAAATAAATAAATAAAGATGTGTCAGTTATATGCCTTTTAGAAACCGTTATTCATGGCAGTATAACCTAAGTTGATTTTAACTTTCAAACTTAGAAACATGAAAAGTTGGGACTTTTTCAAACTCATAGCATCATTCTCAGCCACAGCCACTACACTGATACCACTTCAACATGATGACCACTCGGCTCTCACGTTATACTGACCGGACCAGGCTACAAGTTATGAATCAAAAACCAAAATCCTACCTTGTTTCGGATGCAATCGGTATTCTAAAGAGTTCCGGACTAGGGCTGACAGGTGACACATTAGTCCAAGCAGCCAGATTGCAAACTGCATGATTTCCTCCGTGAAGAAGCCAAGGCTCTCGTCCCTCCAAGGCAAGCCCAGAGCCTTCTATCTACAGCGGCTCTTCACCCCGGCTTGTCAGCAACCGGTCTCTGCGGGCTCTGCGGAGGCTCCCTGCAGCACAAGTCTTGCAAAGTGCACTGCCCTCATCGCATTGCTGAACTCGCGTCCACTGACCGCTATAAACACCCAACTATTTGCGATACATTCCTCCTGAACGCTGTCTGATTTAACCTATACGGAGAGGAGGGATCAGTGCCAAGTAAGCTTTCGACGAGCCATCCATGGACCCAAGCGAT
Source organism: Gadus macrocephalus (assembly GCF_031168955.1). Taxonomy (NCBI): domain Eukaryota; kingdom Metazoa; phylum Chordata; class Actinopteri; order Gadiformes; family Gadidae; genus Gadus; species Gadus macrocephalus. The sequence continues at coordinate 5,638,258 of NC_082390.1, read as the reverse complement.
CACAACTCGGCAAGCAACGCCCCTATAGGTCGTGGAGCCAATGGTGAGTGGGGCTCCCACCACTAGCACCATTCGCTGGGACCACTGCTTTGAATGGAAGAGCAGACAATATCTCACCTTGGGGGAAAATGTCATTAATTGGCTTTTGATGTTTTATATGATGTTTAAACCATGTTTTATGCATTCAAGTCATATAATATATTCTGGATTAAATAGTAAAATAACTTCTAATAGGATCATATTAAATTGACAATTCTGCTTATCTGACACAATGTGGCTGTATACAAAAAGCAGTTTTTGCATCTGTCATTGAAAATATGAAGTCTCACATCCATTGTCAGCATGGCCTACTAACTATTGCAAACAGCAGCCTGAAAAAGCTGTGAGGTCTGATGAATAAATACATTTATAAAGTAGTGGTCGTGGACATGGTGTAATTAAAACAGACTTGATAGACAGCTCAATTACATCCATTTTCATCTGTGTTGGCCATGAATGTTAAACCTCATTGTTTGTGGTTAGATGCGGTGTACCCACTGAAAAGCCATGTTTTTTTTTTTAATTGACAAGCCTTCCTTTTTAGCATTCTCTCCTAGCTTCGGGCAAATCATGATGCCCTGCCATGCATTTGGATCTCTGAACAAATTCACAATTTCACAAGTACAAATACATTAGAAAAATTAAATACAGTATTTGTGTGTAGAGAAAACTACCAACAAACCAAATAAATGACCGCGTTGGCTGAATGCTCTGGCATTTGTTTATCAGCCTCTTTGAAACATGTTTTTATAGGCTTGTGTAATGTGCTTTCTTAAATTGTGCGTCATTTATTATTCCACTCTCCCGTAAAAACCAATAGGCCTTATTATTATTTGCTATTATTAGTATTCAAACCCCATCATCATTATCATGTAAAACAAATGCTTGTACATTTATTTTCTTATTTGTTTGTTTTTACAGGTGATTTACAGGCTCCATCTTTGTAGTCTTGCCAGAGACAGCGAAACGCTACAGGGCAGTCGGTCATTAAGTGATCCTTCCCTTCATGCAAAACAGGTGCCCCCCTTTAGTTATCACTTTAACCCCACTCAGCCATCCACTAACTCGCTTTTATCACCCAAGGGACCTTATTATAGCTTTTAAACACATTCTGCTTAATTTCCCATACATTCAATGGTTAATGAATATAATTATTATGGTTAATGTTTAATCTCTCCCTCCCTCTCTCTCTCTCTTTCTCAGTTTCTGGATGTTCTTTGTTCCATCCCAAAGACACGAAAAAGCAAAACAAAAGACGGGGAAGAAGAAGTCCCGTCAACAATGGGGCCGAATGAATACGTTCGATTCACCATTCCTGATGCCGTCGGAAACGATGAACAAAAGACACGGCGAGATGCAGGAAGTGCAGCAATTGGTCGCAGATTTCCCACAGATTGTGGTCAATGCGGTCGACATCTAACGCGACAAGGACATCACTGGAGGGGCTGTGTGGTGACACGCACGTTTCCCATGCATGTGAAGCCCGGCCACAGACACCCTTCAACATCTGTACTGGGATTGTCTTGACTTATACTCTCTGCCTGACTGGCCCCCTTGGCTGGGATTGACCCGTGGGGGTCAGAGGACAAAGGAGAGGCTGAGGGCCATGGTAGAATGGATGGAGTGTTGTTTAAAAAAGCATTAGGTCTATGGTTATGACCAGTGTTAGGTTGTAGAGTTGTCAGCCAAGAGTTCATGGGTCTAACTGGTAAATGGTGGACTCGGGGAGTGGTCTGAGTGGACAATAAACTTACGTTTTTTACCACTGGTGGTAAATGTGTAACCTAAACTTCATTTGTGTTTGATATTCGGAAATACAAATATACTTAATGTATAAGGTCCGTTCTGATAGATTTATATGCTTCTCCTCCAGGGAAACGTCTTGTTTGTATCTGTGGATATTAGCGATATATATAAATAAAGCATTACTTACTATTAAATATATCATTTATAAATAAAATCAATGTTTGTGTATTTGTATGATTATAGGTTAAAAGTGTTTTATTAGCCCTGCAGTAAAAGAAGACAGGTGTGCTGTCATGTTAAAGAAAATCGAGTTTAGACAAAAAAAATTGTCTTACTTTTTAAGCATATACACTGCTTCAATCGAATACAAAACACTGTTGCTCCCTCATACAGCCAGATCCTCGCAACAAACTGTGCTTCAGAGCACTACATAAGGTACCTTAAACCAGACACATTAAAGACAGCGGTCATAAAACCTGGGTCCATGTCAAGTGATCCATCCATCACTAACCACCAAGGCTTTGACCCATCTTCAGCCTCACTCAAGGTTGAGCAGAGCACAGCCTGCAGACCTGGCCTCCCCTCTGTGACCTTGCAGGTTGTCGTCATGGTGCACAGATCAAGGGGATCAGCCACCATGGACCTGTGTTGACTTGCAGTACAGATTAACCACCCCCGACTTCTCCACCCAATTAGAAAAAGCCTACCACCTGTTGCCGTGGAGGACAAGCTTGCTAAGCTATTAAAATAACAGGGGGAACCTTTTGGAAACCTTTTTTTCCCCCCCTTCATTTTGTTTTCTTTGTTTAGTCAATAAACAGTGTAGGCCTTAGCAACTGGGCGGCCATTCAACACACTGCGATATATTCTCAGACTACTACTGTGTTGACTCACTGATGACTCAACAGATATCTCAGCAGAACTGGATGTGAAGGCTATAGATATAGCATGAGTTATTGTACCTTAAAACCTTTTTAAAAGGAGAGTCAATACCTATATATTACGGGTAGAAAAAAGCCCAGTGAATGCGCGTTGACCTCTTAGAAGGAAAATCCTCTTGATCTGTGTGAGCTGACTTCTTTAATGCTGGCCTCTAAAGACATATCTGGAACAACCAACACGATATTTCCATGATTCTTATCCCGATTACGTGCCCTACAAGACATTACAAGCTTGAATCCAACAAAAAATATATCAAGTGGATACATGAAATTAATCCTTTTCTCTGTGAGAGAACAACACGTGTAGAGAAGTGTGAGTCTTACAGCCACCTTCCTCCACCTTCCTCCACCTTCCACCACCTCCGTCCCTCCATCACTGTGATGTTTCTCTGACCTTTTTGGGCAACACTGGATCTTCCGTACCAGGAATTGTGTACCCACCCCAGCCTGGACCAGAGGGAAGCAGGGGTAGCTGAAGGCCAGTGTGTGTTTGCATGGTGGTGGTGGTGGTGATACGTGGTGTTCTGTGACAAAAAAGGCAAGCGCAACGCACGCATATTAAGCAAAATTAGATCATGTCTGTTGATATAGGAACTGAAAAGTAAGCAACCATTTACAGTTGGTTGTAAATCTTATTGAAGAATATGACTCACTTTATAGACCAGGTTGTCCCCATCCAAGTCGTGTCTCAGAGATATCATATTCAGTTTTGAAATCTTCCTTATGCAGCTGTCTTATTGGTCAAGGTTACCATAACCCTCACCATAGAGACACTGCCTGTGCCTACAAATTAATATTGAGTTTCAATCCTTTGTTTCCCGAATGAGCTTTGATTTGAATTACTATGTAATTTTGTCCTGTAGGATGATTGGGAATTTGAAACTGCATAAGGAAAAATGGACCATGAAGAAAATAGAAGTTACCTCGATTAGTTGGCTTGTCGAAAGTTGCAATCGTTTAGTTGAACCTCATGCCATGTAACTTTACAAAAGCTTACACTCCCAACAGCAAACCCAGCCGTCCTAAAACAATACATAACCAAGTGAAGTAAATCAGCACCTAGCACATCTTGACAAAAAAAACACTTTCCTTAATTACCGCATGTGTATCACGTTTTGGTGTGATACGCACGATCCGCCCAAAAGGGAAACAACTTAAATGCTTCCACAGCGAGGAATCCCATTTTTCTCACGGTATGAAGACAACTAATACGACCAGTGATAAGTGGCACAAGCCATGCCAGGGACAGCTGCCTGGTATTTGGGTTATTAACAGCCCTGAACTCTTGGCTTGCAATGACTCATGAGATTTGATGACGATCCAACAAGGGGTTGCTTGGATATTTCTCTGGGCGACCGAGCGACCTGGAGGCTCTTGTGTGAGATATCAAGGACAGAGGGGGGCTTAGATACTCCTTTCGCGTTCGTTTTTTTTGAGATACTCACAATACACAGTGATACTGTTGCTGTCAAAGGTCCAGGTTTGGAGGAATTCCAGGTCTTATTGAAAGCCAAGGTCTCCAATGACGCCAAATAAAAGTACAATCTGTTCCTTGGTGCAGGTATTGATACAACATTTGAACCAAGTCACAGAGATGTGGTTTATGTGGTTAAGAAGGGGTCATCCATCACATTTACATGAATGTTAAATGCAAGGCCGTTGGAATTAAACCCTGCTGCATGTGTAATTCCTCCTCACACACACACACACACACACACACACACACACACACACACACACACACACACACACACACACACACACACACACACACACACACACACACACACACACACACACACACACACACACACACACACACACACACACACTCTTTAATTACCTTATTAATGTCCAAACAATAAACATATTCAACTTTATTATAAAAGTTAAAAAGTTAAGTAACACACAAACACGTATCACTGGGCAAATAGCATTGCTTCTTCAATATAGAGCAACTTCCAATGATTGCGATATTGACACACACATCTGATCCACTGTCATATAAATCTAAACGACTCTGTGAACCAAAGAAACAGGCCTGCCTTCTCAGCCGACAATAGACATGACCGTTCGTCCACGTCATGAGCTGTTTGTGAATCGTCCACACCTTGTAGGACGACAGGCTCCACATTTGTGATGCCATTTCTGACTTGGTATCATGCGAGTATAATATCGGTGCCATTTGCTTTTTTAGAGATGACCTGAATCAAGGATTCAATTCCTGGACGGGGAACAGGCCAAGCAACTGCTGCACTATTTGTAAACCACAACCAAAATAGAACTGAGATCCCAGGGAGGGGTGAACAGAAAACAGTGGCAGAGGAGAGCTGTGTGCACATGCGTTTGATATCCCCTGCGGAGGGTTTGAGGAGGGTCTGACGGGCACACACGCACAACCAGATACCCAGGAGACGTCGGAGACGTCCGAGCACTTCATAAGCTAGAACTACAAACAAAATCTTGTTCATGGAAAGCAAAATCTGCTTCACCGAGACCACATGCCGTCCAGATTTTGAGAAGGAACCAACTCTTTTCTGTCTTCATGAGAATAGGCTTATTTTTATTGTCTGGATTTCCAAATGTTGTTGATCCCAGATTTTGTTGTAGCCTCAAATTGGAAAATATGTGGAACTTCAACTATAACACTCCTTAAACCGTTAAAAACGACATATTGTTTCATTTGTTAAAAACATATTTATATATTTGTATGGCTTTTATCACCCAAGGGAGGATATTTTTCAACATTGTTCAATTATTACTTTGGCAGTTGAACACTGGAAATATTTATGTTTTCCTATTGTGAATCTGTAGATGACAGTGGAAAAATAATAGACGAAGAATGTTTTTGAAGAAAGGCTTCCATGCTTCTTTGAACCAAGCCTGCATTGAACCAATTTAAGCATGCATCTCCCCGCAGGAAAAATTGATTGCAGGACGTTGTGATCGCGTTTTACCGTCGCTGAAAAAGTATAGAGCGGTTTCCTTCTTAACTCTGTGCATATGTTTGTGTGTGTGTTTGTATATATATATATATATATATATATATATATATATATATATATATAAAAATATATAAATAGTATGTGTGTGTTTGTGTCTGCATGAGTTCTTAATGCTACTCATCAAAACTTTAGCTATTATAACGTGGGACATAACTCCAGGGAAAACACTGAATGAGTTTCACACTGGCATTTGTTCAGTTAGACCAACTGAATGAATGGTTTGAGATTCATTCAGTCGTCTGCCTGTCTATAAAATAATTGTAAAGGTTCTTAAAGGTCTAACGCATGAATTGAGTACTATGACGTACTATGTACTATGAAGGGACCACCGAGGTTTCCCCGTTGATGGGGGGCATATTATCAGTGGATGGTTTGAGCTGTGTCTGTCCGTCCCACACAGAGCTCATCCCTCAGACACCTACGGGCAGCAGGGGATGAGACTTTAAGCTTTCCAGAGGAGCCAAGAGCTGCCAGTCCATCCCCCTGCTGCAGGATAAGGTGCTGTGGTCCCGACATGTTGCTCCCACACACACACACACACACACACACACACACACACACACACACAAGCACAAACTCACACATTTACATGCATGCCGACACAAACACACGCACGCACACACACATGGCAATATACACACACACCTCATGCACACAAATGCAGACATAGATACGTGCATGCATGCACACCAAAAAAGCCATACTATGAGCACACATACAGGCACACAATGCACACACACAAATGCACATCTAAACATGTACACACATAAACAAATGTGGCAGACAAATGTTACCCCACACACACACACACACACACACACACACACACACACACACACACACACACACACACACACACACACACACACACACACACACACACACACAGGCACAAAAGCATGTGCCAGTCAGGCACGGCCACACACACACACACACATACACACAGGCACACACATAGACCTTTAGCCCATATCCCTCCCCCCCCCCCCCCCCCCCAACACACACACACAACAGCCATGTACAACCATATACACATGTATCTCGCATCTCCAGCTGAAGGGAGGTGTGAGGGTGTCTGATGATGAAACCCTGGCTGGTGTGGGTGAACCTCGGAGGTTCCCACAGAGTCTCCCATGTCCAGGCCCAGATAACCTGGCTTAAGTGATAGTAGAACAGCTAAAATTAGTCCGGTCCCCTGGAGCTTCACGATTAGAGGTTCACACCGCGCCGTGGTGGTCACTTTGTTCGAACCCCCTGGGAGACAGACAGCAAAATAGAGAGAGAAAAGACAGCAATAGAATGTGTGCGTGTGCGTGTGTGTGTGTGTCTGTGTCTGTGTCTGTGTCTGTGTCTGTGTCTGTGTCTGTGTCTGTGTCTGTGTCTGTGTCTGTGTCTGTGTGTGTGTGTGTGTGTGTGTGTGTGTGTGTGTATGTGTGTGCATGTGTGTGTGTGTTTGTGTGAGCGCTTGTGTGTGTGTGTGCGTGTGTTTGCACGCACACTTACGGATACTGGTAAAATACACGCACATGCTTTTGTGGGCCCTTGATAGATGGGTTTTCTGCCACCGCACCACAGCAGAGCCAATCCATTTTCTACAGCCTTTGGGGGTTCTCTTTTGTTTCCCCCCTGGAGGAACCTGACTTCCTGTGGGAAGTGTACACCACTCTGGATAATCAGCTGTGCATGTTTTGTTATGTGTAGACAACCGTTCTTCATGGCCTATTTGATTACACTATCAATGTGCGCAAGTGTGTGTGTGTGTGTGTGTGTGTGTGTGTGTGTGTGTGTGTGTGTGTGTGTGTGTGTGTGTGTGTTTCTGTGTGTGCGTGTGTGTTTCTGTGGAAGTCGAGTTGCGTTATCCAAGCCTCTATCTATCTCTCTCCCACTTGCTGACACGTTCACACACACACACACACACACACACACACACACACACACACACACACACACACACACACACAGATACATATTGACAGACAGACACACATACACACAGATAAACACAAACAGTTTCACAACATCCTGCGTAAGCGAAACTTATCTTCATAATTGCAAGACTTCAAAGTTTGAAAGTTTGTAATGGCGCCAACAGCATAGTAGCCAGTTGGCAAGGAGAAAAATAAAAGGAAACATAAATGGGCCAAAATCTACATTCACTCTTTGAATCTGCTCGAATCCAACCATTGACTCTTCATGCAGTAAACACAAAACAGACGTACGACATTGAACATATTCCTAGAACATAATCAACAGGGAACGACAAATCTATCATCCAGCCATGCAGAGAAGCCTTTTACGCTGTGCTGTTACGAGGGCTCCATGACCCGGGGGCGACGACAGCGCATATGTACCCCTTCATGGGAGACCGGAGCTGGGGGAAGGAGGGCTCGCTACCTCCCTGTTCGCCACCACCTCCGTCCCGTCTCTCCGGGGCCTGTTTCGAATCCCCGAGTGTGTCACCCCCATGGCATGCGTCCACAAGGGGGTCTGCGTGAGGGCGAGGAAGAGGAGGGGGAAGAGGAAGAGGAGGTAGAGGAGAAAGATTTTGTTGAGGGGGATTATCCTCAGCCCAGGTGGTCGTCATTTAGGACCCCCCCCCTCCTCCGCCCCCGCCAGCCTGCCTCATCCCCATCTGGAGGAGGGATGGGTTCCAATCACACACACACACACACACACACCGACCCACGAACGCACGCAAGCACACACACACACACATCTGCATCCATCTACCTTTTTCGCTGCAGATATTTTATCGAAACTTTAACTGGAGCCATGCCACCATTACTTCTGCACCAGCATCGCCGCCGCCAGAGCCACCACATCAATCATCGTCGTACGACACCACCGATACGACAACAGAAACAACCTATAGCCTGAGAGCCGTGAACCTGGGCCCATGCTCCACACTGGAGCCCACATCCCGTGCGGCCCCCGAGTGTTGTGCCCTGGTCCGCATTACAGAGACAGCCGTGTTATGACAATGTCAGGTCTGCAGTGGAGCTGGGGTGGTCCTCAAGAACCCTGGCCGCCAGACAGGACTGCCGGAGAATGAGAGTGGCTTTTGAGCTGGATAACCGTACGTGACACACGTGTGTAGTCAGTGTGTGTCCGCGTTGCCATAAGCTGCAAACGTGGAATGCAGAACATAACGGGTAAGCAGGCAGAAGAATATGGAAATGAAAGGTGAGGAAGTCTTGGTTTGTGTGTGTGTGTGTGTGTGTGTGTGTTAGTGTGTGCGTGTGCGTGTGGGCGTGTGCGTGTGTGTGTATGTGCGTGCGTGCGTGCGTGCATGCGTGTGTGCTGGTGTGTGTGCGTGTGTGTATGTCTCCTGTGATTTCAACGTGTGTAAGTTTAAAGAAAGCGGCCAAGATGACGGAGGTTAGCATGAAGAAGCTGTTCAAAGAGTCACCCAGACTTCAACTGGTACCGAGACACATCCTGAAGCTCTTCACATCTTTCCAAACATAGAGTCCTCTCCCAGGTATTGCTGGTTGCACGAGTGGTGTAAGTTGTGTAAACAACTCTAAAAGGAAAGGGATGCTGGGAGAGATCTGAGAGAGATCCGATCAAAGGGCATCTGTCTGTGTGTGTGTGTGTGTGTGTGTGTGTGTGTGTGTGTGTGTGTGTGTGTGTGTGTGTGTGTGTGTGTGTGTGTGTGAGTGTGTGTGTGTGTGTGTGTGTGTGTGTGTGTGTGTGTGTGTGTGTGTGTGTGTCTCTCGGATGGCCTCTTCTCCTCCTTCCTACAGGCCCCTGACCCACGGACCTTTTGTTTGCACAACACGAGGCCGAGGCCGACGCCTCCCCTGGATGCAGCCTCGCACCGTGTCTTTAAAAGGGGAACTTCAACAGCTGGTGACGTTCTCCCTTTAAAGACACGGTGTGAGGCTGCATCCAGGTGGTGATGGGGGTAGGGGGGGGGGGGGGGCCTGGGGAGGAGAGCAGACTGGCTAGGGTATGACTCCCAGCTGGAAGGTACCCGGCTCGATGTGCGTTCCCAAGTGCGCTCCGATGTGCGCCCTGAAGAGTGTTCGATTGTGCGTTCCGATGTGTGCGTAACGCAGGCTATCCTGTCGGAAAGGCACGTCGGAAGGCACTTTGGAATGTACATCGGATGTGCGTTCCAAAGTTTTTTTCAACGCGCATTACGACGAATGTCTCCGTGTGCGTAACGCAGCCCATCCTGTGAGCAGGCAGCCTGACCCAAACCCCCCCCTGAACGACGTGTGTCTGCGTTCTCTGTACTCGGAAACTCACTGCACGCTGTCGGATAATGTGGTGGAAATTAACCTTACATTCTATGTTAAACTATGATTATTATTAGGCCTACATATCATATATATACTTTAATGGTGGAAAAGAGCTGATCACCTTTAGCCTAGATGTTTATGTGCCATGTGACACCAGTGAGTAAGTCCAGTTCATTCCCATCTGATGGGGCCATGTGGCACATCAGTCAGAGAGTCCAGTCTACTCCCATTTTGATGTACTCTCTGAAGACAATGCTTACATTCACACGTGTGCATCATCTCTGTTTGTATGAGGATAATATATGTTCTAAGGTCACATTGGGACTCAGAAGACATAAGAGAATGCTGACATCCACACAGTATGACCCTGATGGGAAATTCTATATTTGAGGAAAGTCCAACTTTGTATTGTGTAAGAATCGGGGATATAAGGAGCTGTCCGGGATTCATTCGGTAGTGTGTATTCGAGGATACCATCCGCTTTGTTGTCTCTCGTTTGCGGGTGGCAATAAACTCTCCATCTATACTCGACCTGGACTCCCCGATTCCTCTTGCTTTTAGCTAGTTGAAGTGAATTAGATAAGTTGTTATTATTAATGCTACAACAATAACAGCGTCTGCAAAACGACAAATTAGTTAACCCGACAATCCATGGCAAATAACCCGAGGAGCTGCACAAAAATGGATGGAGGGGGACTGCAAACTCGGCGCGTTTGCATATCACAAGTGTGGGCTATAGTCGGCCCTTGAGTGACAGATGAATTCCCAGGTAAGCGCCGTGTCACTCGGGGGACTTCTCCTCCGCGACGGCCCCGGGCCAAACAGAAAATGGGGAGAGGGGAAGAAAAAAAAGGAAAAAAAAAGGGAAAAGATGTAGCAGGGAGAGAAAGGAGAAGGAGGAGCGAGGGGGCGAAGGGGTGGAGGGTGGGGCGGGAGGGTCTTAAGACAGCTCGCCTCCCCAGCGAGGTCTGCCTTTGAAAAGGGAAGACCAGAGAAAAGTAAACGTCTTTCCAGGAAGCCCCCAGCTCTGGAAGGTATTTTACTTGATTGTTCGCGGTGACACGGGATGATGGCAGCTCCTTTTGGCTCGGCTTCCTCCTCTGTATTCCAAGCCGGTCAAGGACCACCCATCAGTGGTCTCTAAGAAGGAGAAATGCTCATTCAGTCGTCGTCCCCGTCCCCCCCCCTCCACCCTTACCCCAACCCCAACCCCAACCCCCTCTCCCCCTGCCTGAGGTCTATTCACTCCCAACACCCGCCTGTCTGTTTCGGTGCTGCGCGGAGAAGGAAGGAGGAGGAGGAGGGAGGAGGAGGGGAGGAGGAGGAGGGTGAAGGCAGGGGGGGGGGGGGGGAAGGGGGCTAGGTTAGGGGATTGACCCGGAGCGAGCCAGAGTCAAGAGTCCCCCCCGCTGAGGGTGAGCTGGGTACTCTGCTGCCCGTCGCTCAGCTGCAGCGCCCGGGGTCCGGCCGACAGGACGCACAATGGAGGGGCCGAGGCCCCCCCGGAGCCCCCCGGGTCGGCCAGGGGGTGGGGGGGGGGGGGGGGGGGGGTAGTGGCAGGGCCGGCCATGAGTTGGCCGGTGTGCGCGGTGGCGGTGGTGGCGGCGGTGGTGGTGGTGGTGGTGGTGGTGGTGGTGGTGGTGGTGGTGGTGGTGGTGGTGGTGGTGGTGATGGTGATGGTGGCGGTCGAGACTGACAGTGATTGGGGAGACAATGTGGCGGCTGGCGTTTGGGGTCGGGGGAGGGGCCGGTAAACAGTAGGGAGGGTATGTGGGGGGGGGGGGGGGGGGGGGGGGGGGGGGGGTGTTGAGGCTGAGTGTTTTCTGTGCCAGGCTTTAATTGTGCTGAGGTTGGAGTAGTTGGGAGGAATGGTTTTAGGGGTGCATGAGTGTCACCGCCCCAACAGTCTCCAGCTAGCCAGTGGGGACGTCGCAAGTCCACCCATGGTAATACTCTGAACACTTCATAATAACACCCAATAAGTACTTTATAAAAAGTTAACATTGAACATATCATGAATATACATAAGTGCTCACATGTTAGATTTTATTGATCGAGCTGGTTGAAAAGGGTCCCTTCAACACACCTCTTATTAATCATCTACATCCGTTTATTAATGTCCTTTTAATTATTGGTTCTTTCTTAAACACAAGTTATGAATGAATGTTTTCATAATGATTAGTTACCCATTAACTAAGGCTTACAAATGACCTATGACTCAACTTTATTATCAAGTATTCCAGAGAATAATTGCAAGTCAATTAGTTGGCCATTAATTGGTGTGTGTGACAGAGTGTGAGAAGCATTAGCTATTGCCTATCTCCCATCTAATCACAGCACTGCTAATTGACACAGGTCTAAAGTGAGCAAGTAGCAGGTTCAGTCACCTTGCTCGAGCATGCCCGACAGGTCGACTGCGGCCTCCATGCCTACTACTGTACGTGCCCGTCCCTATGACCTAACCCAGAGCCTCTCAGCTTGGCGTCCCAACCCCTCCACCACCACTAGACCATCCTGCTCCCCGCCCCCCCCCCCCCCCCCCCCCCCCCCTGTTAGCCCAGACGGAGCCCTATCGGTGGCCTGAAGGTCCACCTGCGACCAGCCTCTCCGGTCTGCTTCACATTAGGCTTCCCAGCCGCAGCTGACAATGGGGCTCACATTATGGGGGAGCTGCGGAGAGATCGGAAATTGATTTCGATAGTGCGCAGCACAAAGGGAACGGGCGTAATGACTTGGCGATCCATCAATCGCACCACGATTAATACACTGTTGAATAAATAATAAACCAAAGGGCGAACGAACGGAAACCCCGAACCGTGGTTGATACGTTTGTATAGTCTTACACGAAAATAAAATCCTTTGACAGATTAAGAGCCTGCGTGGACTTTCCTCTTTGCTATCAGCGCCTGATCTGGAGCCAGCAGTGGCTGCACTGGTGTCGCGTTACGGCCCGACCTCGCTCAGAGTCATCCAGACTGTCAATCACACGCTACCACACTCCACACTCCGCTGACACTTCCTTTATTTGTCTGTGAAGTCATTAGCAGCCGAGGAAGGGGGTGCACTTGGGAAAAGTAGGGATTTTCGTCTGAACTACAAAATAATGGATTTAATAAGAGAGGCCAAAAGGAAGTCGGATGACACGCATGACACAACATACGATACGCAATTTCACTACTCTCACCACGCATCTTACAAGCCGTTTGACAACTATAATTTTGTAACTTCACCACTGCTTTCATACTCATGAATATCAGCTAGAGTTCACGCTCGGAGAGCCGAGACTCTACGGCTGTGGCTTTCCATTGATGTCACGCCCTTAATCAAACAGAGAGAGGGATAAGCGCTGGGCAGGGTGGCCCTCTGGGAGGGAAAAGCCCAGAGAGGTGCTAGGGATCTCTTTTCACTGGCTGTGGACAGACCAAGGGTGAGGAGAGGGCAGCGCCATCTTATCAACAACCATCAACAGGAAGGAACAATGCCTTGTTGACGGCGGGAACATTTGCCTTTAGATTAAGCCCCACTCCAGTCCCAGCGATAATGAATGCATACATGCCTACTGCACACAGACGCTTGCACACACACAC